>NC_079427.1:17114939-17124939 GCF_026213295.1 Gadus chalcogrammus
AACACACACCCACACACACTAACACACAGACGCACACCGGGTCTCCAGGCACCACCTCGGTGCTCCATGCTGCTGCTCCTTCTGGAGACGCACAGGAAGGACAGGAGGGTCATCCACAGCCCCCCCCCCCCCACCACACACTCACTGTCTCCTGGGTCACCTGCATGCGTTTGACAACAGTCTGTTCAGACAGGGATTGGTCCCGTTACACGCACACACACACACACACACACACACACACACACACACACACACACACACACACACACACACACACACACACACACACACACACACACACAGACACAGACACAGACACAGACACAGACACAGACACACACATACACATACACACAGACTCTGTTTTGAATTCAGTTTCTGATTTTTTGTTGCTTGAATTTTTTATGCATCAGAATCAGAAACTGTCAATCAATGCAAGGATTATTTACTCGTTGCATTAAAAAAGTATCTCAGTTCCCCTGTACACATTTTAAAACCCTTTAAATAATATTTGTTTTAAAAAACAAGTTTATAATAGTTTTCCATAATGATGGTTTTACCCCTTGCTATGGCTTAGAAGCTTCTCAACGCCTTCACCCGAATCGGAGATCTGCGAACCATGGCGTCATATAATCATCCCATCAGTGCCCACTGGCCCACACACCTATTGCTTTGGCCCAGTGATTCCCATAGCTTTGCAAATGGGACCTGGATGGATTTGCTTTACATTTAACCGCGTTCAACGCACGATGGGTTGAATCTGTGACATCCAAGCTTAGTCTAATTGCTTCCAGGAATACTGGGCCTCTGCAGAACATTTGGGGGGAAGGGGAAGGTCTAATAATCCGCCCACAGTGAGCGGTTCCTCTCCTGGTGGGGGAGCGGTGGCTCTTCCTGCACGGTGGTTTGCTGGATGATTGACAGGGGTCAGAGGGTGAAGCAGCTCCACCGTTGCCACGGCAATGCTGAGATCCCTGCCATGGCGTTGGACAGCAAGCTGACTAGACTGTTTACCCACCGACTGATGGACAGGTCAGAGCAGCTTGACAGAGTTCTAAGAGAGACGTACGTGCGCACACGCGCACGCATGCACACACACACATTTACGGACAAAATAGTTGGCATTTGACTTTTTTATGATTTGTGTTCCAGCCAATATTGAGGTACGCATAATTAAGTTGTTATGGCACGGCAAAATAGAAAATTCATCTTAATATTCGCTGTGCTGTTCGCAGCTTCTGTCTAGTGCCCTCAAGGGGGGACTAGTGTGTGTGCGTCTGTGTGTGCGTGTGTTTTTAATTAATTGTGAACCTTTGTCCAGGTTCATGTGCCTTACTGCGTGTCCTCTCCCCTCACCTGCGTTGTTTGTGATGTGTGAATTTCTCTCAGAGTACATGCTTATCCAGCTGTGTGCACATCTGGCGAGCCCTCTATTATCGATGTAGCTTTCACGTTGTGTGTGTGTCTGTGTGTGTGTGTGTGTTGGCTGCGCAAATGCGTGTGTGAATGTGCTTGTGAATGCGTGTGTAAATGCGTGTGTTGTATAAATTATACCTGACTTGGCTTGACGTCCTGCTATTCAATTACATATCATATTAGTGTAATTCTGTCGCTTAATTCCGTAAGATGCAATCCTGTTTCTCTCTGCTTTTTTTTTCTGTTTGTTCTTCTAATCAACCACAAATACTTTAATGTCCCCGCAGGCCGCCTTCCAGGAATGCACTCCTGCCGACGTGTGGTCGTACAGTTTCAAGGAAACATTAGCATAATGTTGAATTGACTCTTAGCTGTGCTAGATGGGCAACTGCCACTATTCTGTCTGCGGTGTGGACAGTGCATCTGCTGATACTGTCTGCTACTAAGTTGTGGGACTTGAACGAAAGCAGACAATCTGTCTAGATCGCCCAGGTCCTGCTGCTGAGGGGCATGCTCAGAGTCTGGGAGAGGTAGGGATTGCTCTGGGACCTCTTACGCACCTGGCCTAGGGGCGCCAGGCTACACAACAAAAAGACAGGAGACAACAGTTTCCCAATCAAAATAAGTATTTAATCAAACCAAACCAATCCAAGTGCTCAATTTATAATAAAAGTATGGGATGTGGAATTCAGTAAGTCCGTAGTGTGGAGTGTGTATGCATGAGTGGATTATAGGTGTGTGTGTTGTTTTAACATAAGTGTTGAAAGGTGTGCATGGCTATGGAGCTGAAAAGAACAGAGAGGCAAGGACTGGGGAAGCAGACTCTTATAGGGCGTTGGCACCCGGGCCCAGGTGCACGCCAATCACTCCTAATGACCAATTAAGTAGGCCTAGGTCTCTGCTCCCCAGTCCTAGAAACAAATGGAAGACACAACATACAGGGAACCGTCACAGACCCCTCTCCCCTCTGCTTTGGGACTATAGTCAATTTAATTTGTAAATTTAAAATGTAAAGAACGTTTGTGCAGATATTGCTATTTGCTTTCTTTTTTCCCACGCATGCATCACTGCTCCGTGTGTGTGTGTGTGTGTGTGTGTGTGTGTGTGTGTGTGTGTGTGTGTGTGTGTGTGTGTGTGTGTGTGTGTGTGTGTGTAGATGTAGGTGTAGGTGTCGGTGCCTCTGGGCGTGTATGTATGTGTATGAGAGGGAGAGAAAGAACTAGAGGGTGCGGAGGAAGGTAGGAGGACAGATTAAAAGAGAGAAAGAGGGATATGTTAACATTGGACTGATTTTCCCAGCATTAAAATCATGCCTAAAGCAAGCGGATGTTATCGTTTTTTAAATGTAATTATTGTTTTTTTTCAAATCCATGCATCTGGGTTGTTTGTGTGTTGTGTGTGTATGTGTGTGTATGTGTGTTTCAATGATAATACGAAATAGGACTGTCGCCTTTATGCGGGGGTCTATGCTCGGTAGATAGATTGAGTGTGTGTAAATATGTGCATGGGGCTCTATGTGTTTGAGTGTAATTGCCGGCAACCGTACGTTTCCACCGCTGCCTTATCGTCATGGCATCAATATCTTTATCTCCCAACCCACTGAATTTAATTCAGCAGCGGGTCCTATGTGAGTTAGTTAATACAATGCTTTCCCTCATTCTATCACACTCACTCCCCTCTCGCTCCCCATCTCTCCCTCTCTCTCTCCCGCACTCTCCCTCTCTGGGGCTCTCCTTTCGTGCCAGGGCGAATATGGATTTTCATCATTCCTCATATCCATTATTCCTCCCGCTTCTTCAGATCCTCCGCCACCGAGGCTTCTGTCGCCGCCGTGCCGTTGCGTTATGTCATATCAGATTCAGAATCCCATTATCTGCTGCTGATAAAGGACCGCAGCCACGCCCGTCACGCCGCTGGAGGACGCATTTCAAGCGTTTTGAGGCCACGGTCCCATCATATCCAGTTCAGCTCGCATTGTCTGACGGAGACTTCTATCAAACAATCCACCAGCCGGCAGTATCAGAAGTGCGGACAATAGAATTATTTTTCCTTCCTACATTGATGTAATGACTCCTAATACATTTCAGCGACTAAAGGCAAGGTCTTGTCAGTCATGCTGTACGAAAAGGGGAGGGGATGAAGTAATCAGACTTCACTATGATTCACTATGAAGTGTGGACTTCAAATATTTTGGAAGACGAGGAAACACAATAAATATTATTGATTGAAACGCAACACAGGAAAGAGTGCTGTTGTATCGTAATGTTGGATGGGGTTTGAAACACCTTCCCACCGTCAGGGCTGAGCGAGAAGTAATTTAATGTAATTTGCAATTATGCATTTGTAAGTAGAATGTAAATTAATGCATGTGTTTCAGATTAAATTTCACAGTTCATAATTAAATTGACGATAACATCAACATCTACCCTGATTTACGATCCACATTACCTCATCTAGCGTCAGGACTATTTCAAAACAAATGTCCATGATATGAAAGTCCAGGGTACTTGCATCAAATATGTTCTCCTTTGAGATGAAGCCCCCGAATTGTAGACCACAATAAAAGGATTTCTAGTGAAATATTCCCGAGATGGATAGAATGGTTGAAGGGAGCGTTTCTAGTAGATTATTTTATTGGAGTAAATAGCTGTAGTGGAAGATGTAGTGCAGGCTTGACTAGATTCAACATTCAGATCGATAGCAGCAAGGAGCATATAGGGGTCGGGCATCGTTCTCTTGGACCCAGTAACTTTTGGCAGAGAGATGATAGCAAGTATCCTATCCCAACCACCACCATGATAGAGATATTTATTCATTTCTACCTTGGACCTTTGACCTCTCTCTCTCTCTCTCTGCAGGATGTTGACTGTGTTCTGTCTGATGCTGTTCTCCCTGTCGGATGAAATATCGATCTTTCAGGACACTTCTTGAAAGCAAATTATTTGATTTAATGGAGCATGATCAGGGGAAGATACCGGCAGAGATTTACCAAGCATCTTCAATGAGACAATTGGTGTACATGGTTCTTGTGTGTATGTGTGTGTATGTGTGTTTCAAAGATAATAAGCAATAGGACTGTCGCCTTTATGCGGGGGTCTATGCTCGGTAGTTAGATTGAGTGTGTGTAAATATGTGCATGGGGCTCTATGTGTTTGAGTGTAATTGCCGGCAACCATACGTTGCCGGCAAATACCAAGCATCAGAGGGTTTAACATCAACCAGGACCAATGGTTTCTATGGTCTACAACTATTCAGCTGTGATATAAGGAAGCAATAGTTGTCCAAGGAGTCGTTCTCACTGTCTAGCCTATTGCTTGTGTGTAATTCACATTTTCCATGACACTGTCCTTTTGTTGGGCCTTCCATATGAGAGAACAGTGGTGCTTGTGTGTGTGTTCGGTGTGTGCGTTTGTGTATTTCTCAGATCTGTCTTCTATTCATTTTTCAGTTGTCTGAAACATGACACAGTGTATTTTTGTGATCCGTTTATGTTTGCATGTTTTGCATGCATGCTTTTTCAAGGAGTACCTTCATTTTATTTCGGAGAGAGAAGGGGAGAGACTCACAGAGATAAAAAGATGGAGTAGAGTGGGGTTCGTGAGGGGGGTGTGAGTAAGAGACTATGCAGAACAAAGAGACGAGGTTGAGAATCACAGAGGGAGACAACATGAAAATGAAACGTCTCCGGGAGCTGTTTCCTGTTTCCTGGTGATTAAAGAGTTATGTTCTTATCAAAGGACTTTGTCTCCATATCACTTCATGCCATACAATTTTTAGTGTGTGTGTGTATGTCTGACGTTGTGTGTGTCTGTGTGTGTGTGTGTGTGTGTGTGTGTATGTGTACATGTATATGTGCGTGTTCGGGATATGTGCTTATTTTGCCGTTCTTTGTGTGAAGATGTTCCTGTGTGTACTTACATGCTCAGATTTAGGGTCCCCATTGCAAAATGATATAATCTCCACACAGTGTATTTTGTGTGTGTTTGTGAGTGTATGTGTGTGCGCGTCTGTCAATGTGCATGATTTAGCGTTTAGAATGTATGAGTTTAGAGGTTAAACCCATACGTTTCCTCATGTTTCTGATTAACCATCTGCATACTGACAAACACTAATGCTTGTAGATGTTCTCCAGCTCTCCACTCAAACTGACTCCATCATGCAGGATCTAAACCAGTGCCTGAGTTTGGGTGGTGACTGGATTTTTGTGACACACCGAAGATCCCTGAATACTAAACAAGAACCTGGGTCCTAACCCAGGACCCCAATTCTAAACGGACTCCTATTAAATTGCAGACAGCATAGTGTGTCTCTCGCTCACAGAGCAGAATAGTCCGTTCTCCTGCACTGCCGTCATAATATGTTGAAATGCGTGGGGGAACTTGTTTAGGAACATGAGATCACAGTTCATATGAGTTCACACCTCCTGCCTGGACTGACCCACCCGGGGCTTCCAGCTCCAGGACTACCAGCAACCATCACTGTGCCCTCCTCCAAATGGCAAATAGCAGGTTATATAGCACAGAGTAATAAAGCAAGAGACCCCCTTTTGACCTTCTGAAACACACCCGAGGGAGAATTGCCAGTTTGTGATTATATATATTTATATACGTAGTCGAAGGATCAGACACACACACACACACACACACACACACACACACACACACACACACACACACACACACACACACACACACACACACACACACACACACACACACACACACACACACACACACACACACACACACACACACTTAAGAACACTACGGATAGGAATTAACTGCTTTTTCTGTTTTAAATTTTGAACTTAGAGAACTTGTTTCTGTGTGTTTCTGTATAAAGTTGTCATCCATTTATTTTCTTGTTGAATACATATTTTTTTAAATCTCTCCCTCCTTCTCTCTCTGTCGCTCTCTCTCTGAATCCCCCCTGCACAGTTATAGTCAGAAACACGCCTCTTCAGGCCTTTTATCTTTGTTTTCTTCTCTAGTTTGGTCTACTTCCACCCCCCCAGCCCCCACTTCCAAATTATCCTAATGCCCAATTTAAATTATGCTTAATAGAGCACTCTCAGTAGGAGGGCTTGTTACATGAGCCTAACTGCTTTCTGTGTTTGTGTGTGTGTGTGTGCGTGCGTGTGTCTGTGTGTGTGTGTGTGTGTGTGTGTGCATTTGTGTGTGTGTGTGTGCGTGGGAGCAGCGATCTGTGTTTAAATAGGTTAGCAGAATGTGTGCATGTACGTGTCTTGGTGCATGCTAGCAACAGCCGGAGAGAATGTGTGACTATTTTGTCCAAATGTGACGGACAAAACATTTTAATTAGGTGTCTGAGCAGCGAAGCTGCTTGATCCCGTATTGTTTCTGTAACGTTTTTTTTCCCCCTCAAATTCTGTAAAAGTCATACTGCAGCCTATACTGTAAGTCGAAAACTCAATTTCAGGTATGGTTACCAATAACCCCCACTACTCAGTAACCCAAATTTGTGGTACTGCACCCAAAGGTGGCGCTATTGTAAAAGATAATGAATTAGGCTTATTTATCTTCACCACATTGACCTGGACTCAAAATTCTTTCAGAATATTAATCTCTAGAATCAAATGCATTTATAAAACCCTGGGGGTCTTATGCCCTAAAAATTGTTACTTTTCCCACGATTTAATATTGAAGCTAAACATGATAAAAAGATTCACATGCTACAAAAATTATCAAATATTCACCAAAATCGCCACATAAAATCTTTAGACCAAGCCTCACAAAAATCATGCAACAGAATTTGTTTATTCAGTTCCATTTGAGAAATATTGGCCAATAAAGTTGGAGCAGTTAGCCCATTTTTCTTATTTGACCATTTTGTTATTGTATAAAAAAAACATACAACTATTATTAAGTGGATACCAATACCCCCCGACTACCCATAAACCCAAATTGTGGTACTGCACCCAAAGTTGGCGCTATTTAAAAAAAATATGAACGAGCCTTATTTCTCCTTACCAGATTGACCTGGACTCAAAATTCTTCAATGCTATTAATCTCTAAAATCAGATGCATCTTTGTCACCCTGTTCTTCTGCTCTAATTTTTTTTACTTTTCCCACAATTTCATAAAAAAGCCAAACGTCCACAGTCTCAACCCATTTTGCCTATGTGACCCTTTTGTTATTGCATAACTACCATATGGCTATTATTAGGTGGATACCATTAACAGTGCCAATTTTCTGATCTTTGCTCTTTTAAGAAAGCCCTTAATTCTCTTGTGAAATGTGTGCTTGGAGTTTTCTTGATGTTGTGTGCTTATCAATCAACATTTTCACCATGTGAATGAGGTTTCATGCAGCTCAGGTATGTCAGTGGTTCAATGGGATAATGCCTTGTACTGGTGATCCATAGGTTGAGAGTTTGAATCCTGATTAGAGCATTATGAACAAGCTGAACATGACATTCTGTCTTTCCCACTCATTTAAGAAACACAACATTGAACAGCACCTGAAATTCATCAGGCAATCAACATTCAGACTCATTCGTTTCCAAGAATCTGACTGCCAAGACACAGTATGGCATTTCTCTCTCTCGGTCGTCCTCAGACGAGCTTCCATCGGAGTCTCCAATCCTCTCGGTTCTCCATACACCCGGCCAGCTCCGAAGAACTTTCAGCTCCCGCATCTTTCTTAAGCACGTCCACGTACGTTAGAGCGGAACGTCCTCGCGATCGATGCCCGCGCGTTGGTTCCCACAGGACCAGCCTGCTGGCCGGGAGCTCCCGATGTCTGTGGCAGTGGCCGGCCAGCTTCATCCTCCTGGATGCTACCTTCTGGTTGAGCCTCGGCAGCCGCCCGTACAGATCCTTGTTGGTAATGTGGGCATTCTGGTCTACATTCAGCACTGCTCGTAGCATCCTGGTGTAGCACCCATCCAAGGACTTCTGCAGGGTGGGCGTCAGGGTCCAGCTTTCGCAGCCATAGAGGAGGACGGAATCCACAGTGGCATGAAATAGGCTCAGCTTTATGCGACGGGGAAGATTTGAGCGCCACGCGCTTGACATAACCTTCAGGGCCCTCCACGCCATTGCCTTCCTGATCTTAAGGTCTTGTTCTGTGGAGTTTACCCAGGAACCCAGGTATTTGAAGTCATTGACCTCTTGCAAAGAGCTCCCTTCTGATGTTGTAATCGGCAGATGGTCCGTGCAGATGTTATAGGTGATTACCTTAGTCTTCTTTATGTTCAGTCTGAGGCCAACCGTAGCACATTCCACCTCTACTCTGTTCAGGAGTTCCTGTGCCTGCTCCACGCGGTCAGACACCAGGCAGATGTCATCTGCGTAGTCTAGGTCTGCCAGGGCTACAGCAGGGCTTCTTCTAGACTTCCTTGGTGTGATTGTGAAGCCCAGCTCCTGCTCCCGCCCGTTGATGGCTTTCCTGAGCGCGTAGTCAAGGGCTATGATAAAGAGGAAGGGGGCAAGAGTATCCCCCTGCTGCACCCCTGCCAGGATGTCGAACTCCTCGCTGATGCCATCTGGGGTTACCACCTTGGCTCTTGTGCCCTTGTACATGGCCTCTGTGGCCCGGAGTAGATTCGGGGGGACCCCGTAAGCTTTAAGGATTTTCAGCATCATGCTTCTGTTTATTGAGTCAAATGCATTTTTGAAGTCAATGAAACATAGCACCGCTGTCAAGTTGTTCCTCTTCACTTCCTCAATGATTCTCCTTAAGGCCAGGATCTGGCCTACGGTGGTCCTTCCCTTTCTGAAGCCATTTTGGTTGTCCCTCAGGTGTGGGTCAATGGCGTCCCTAATCCGGTTTAGTATCATGCGGTTGTACATCTTCGCTATGACACAGGTCAGGCTAATGCCACGATAATTGTCCGGCTTAGCCAGATCTCCAGACTTGGGCACCGGGATGATATTAGAGAGGGACCATATATCGGGTTTGATGTTTTCTATCAGAGCCTGGTTGCAGATCTCCAGTATGATCGAGATCGCAGTGTTTAGGGACCTCTGGGGGGATACCGTCCGGCCCAGCACTTTTTCCTTGCTTCAGGGTGGACTTCACTGTGGCAAACTCCGTAGCTGTAAAGGGGCCATCGTCAATGTTGAGGTTTGTGAGGACTGCAGGTATCTCTTCCTCAGCTCCGTCCACTGTTGGGTGGGTGCCTAAGAGATCCCGGAAGTGGGTGAACCAGGAGGTCACTCTCTCCTCTGGGCTGCAGCCTGCTAGCTGTCTAGCTGCATTTGGGGAACTTCTTCGTTAACCATTTTTCCTTCATAATTAATTCTGTTATATTTATATTTCTTCCGTCAGTGTTCTTGACAACAATAGTTTAATTTCCCCAGAATTTCAAAGATTTTTCAGGTATATGCTTTTACGAAAGCCCTTAATTCACTTGAGAAATGTGTGCTTGGAGGTTTCTGGATGTCGTATGCTTATCAATAGAAATTTTGACCATGTGAATGAGGTTGCAATTCAGGTTTATCAGTGGCTCATTGGGATAATGCCTTGTACAGGTGATCCTTAGGTTGAGAGTTTGAATCTCGATTATAGCATGCTGAACATGACATTCGGCCATTGCTTTGCAGCTCACCTGAAAGCCGAG
>NC_079427.1:17127439-17132439 GCF_026213295.1 Gadus chalcogrammus
CGACGCTAGAAGGAGACACGGAGAAGTGTGACGTCACCATCCCATTATTATTCATACTGGCTGCACCACAGGTGAGCTATAGGATTACATGACATGTTGACAAAGTATCTGTGCTGTACACAGCCGGGGGGGGGGGGGGGGGGGGGGGGAGAGAGAGAGAGAGAGGGGGTGCTCGTGTCATGTTGATACACACTAGTAGGATAGTTGAAGCCACACGAGTGTGTGGGCCAGATTGTCCAACGTCTGTCAGTGAATGACTCCCCCCCCCCCCCCCCCCCACCCCCCCCATCTGTTGTACGTTGCGTCGTACGTCTGTATACAGTGGAGAGCTACGTCCCATCTGCCACAACTCAAAGGATCCCACACAGAACCAAGACATTCAGATAACGCCGAGCTCCACAGCTCATTTCCCCCTGTCGGTTTTGGGGTCTCAGGTGGGGTGTGTGGTTCCGGTTGGGTTCAGGTTCTGGGATGACTGGCGCTCGCAGTTGCCTTTTCTGGGACGGTTCACAACTTGTGACCGTCAATTTGGGCCCTGTTGTCGTGGAAACCAGTCCCCGTAGAAGAGACCTGATCACTAGCGATCCAGAAGGGAGGCCTTACACCTGGGACCTCCAGGTGTCCAGGTGTGTGTTTCTGTTTGTGTTTGTGTGATATATTGGATCTACTTACTCTGATCGTTATTGCTGTGGACCCTGTTTGTATTCTAAATCATATGTCTCAAGCCAATAATCTGCTGCAGCTGCAAACCATTCCCCGACACAGATAATATATGAATCATAGGTTTGTGTGTGTTTGTTAGTGTGTCTGTGTCTCTGCTTGCGTGCTTCCTTGCGTGTGTGAGTCTGAGAAATAGACGGCAAAGCCTTATCCTTCCATACCTAATTTCCTTTTTATGATCACTTTAATGTCTCAGTGTCCTAATTATTTCACTCTTTTCCCGCCCTATTTGGTTCAATGTCTATAAGCTACGTGGACTCACTTAATACAAATTATCAATTATCTCTGCGTTGGTTAAAGTTGCGACTTAAGACTCATCAGAGATAATTTTAAGCCTATTCTGTGGGTGCCAGTAATACGAGCCACAACTGCATCCCATGGTGATTCATTCAATTGTGCTTAAAGTTGTACTTGGCATCCCTCATGGCCCCGGCATCGGCTGCTCGTTTCTCCGTTTGGATCTCCTCTCTCTTGGCTTCCTGTTTTATTGTATGGGGATTTTCCTAAATATGGAACAGAGATGAATACGGGATGGATAGTTCATTCTTCTGCCACAATTCCTAACTATTGGCTGATTCTCATTCCAATTCCATTTGTGGCAGACACTCACTTTTCCTCCCCGAGACATGCCATTGATGTACACTTTATTGAAGCTCGTTTTAAGTTTAACTTTTGGGGTGGTTTCTTATGGCTTGCGTGGATGCAATCAGGGTATTGCTAAACCTTAAAGTTAAAACAATACATTCATAAAAGTTTGATGTAACGTGACTGTACATCATACATTCTGTTATGATTTGCTTGTTAAGGTGGATAATTAACCAATGAACGCCAAACATGCTCTACAGTCTCCGCCTGAAAGTGGGCCTAATGAGATTTGTCACCATGACAACAGGCTCAAACTACCACTCCTTACCCCCATCCCTTAATGAGGCTTTGAGTGTGGTCAGAGTGTTTGGATTGGTAAGAAAACACACACACACACACACACACACACACACACACACACACACACACTCTCTCTCTCACATCCAAGGGAGCAGGGTGGATAGAAGTGAAAATGTTACAGAATGAAGGCACTCGCCTACATTTACTGTGAATTGTACATTGAAGTGCAATAGAGGGTTGTGGGGGGACGTGCGACGTCTGGCCTGCAGGGGGAGTATGGGCAGGTTGGGAGCACACCGGATTGGCTGGGGGGAGATTGGACCTGAGTGGAGCAGGTGTCAGCACTCAGGCCAATCAGGGTGTGTTTGTACTTATGTGCCTGCGTTGTGTTGTAGTAGAAAAGGAATCCAGGAAGGAGCGGGAGCAGAAAGACAGGGGCGATCGCCGCCCGAGAGATCGCCTGGAACGCACCCTCTGACCGCTTTGAGCGGAGTTATGATTTACGTTTAACGACTTGTGTTTTGTTGGACTTCTGAGCGATCGAAATAAAATGACTTTCTATTGGAAAGCAAACCTGGTGTCCAAGCGCTCCGTGAACCCGTTACAAGGGTAAAAACAGCTTGGCTTACACAATACACCCGGAGACTTAGAAGAAAACTCTTTCGGATAGCGGGGCTTTTGTGCTGTCAAGATGAACGCGTTTCGGATGCGCAGGGTTCAATGGCGCCGCGCAGGTGAGCTCTGTGTGGCGTTCCCTGCCTGACGAAATGGATGTGAAAGGGGGCATCGCGGCACGCCTCGCTGTGCGCGCGTGTTTGCGTCAACGGAGGGCTCATGTTGAATTACCCCGCGGCGAACCCTAACCCTTCTGAATGTTATTCCAGTTCACTCCCTCAGCCCCAGGCCCCGCCTCATGGTGCCTACCTTCCTCTGAACCCTGTTTACCCTCCACACAACAACGCACATAGTATGCACGCGCACATGCATTATCACGCCCGCATGCATACATGCACACACACACACACACACACACACACACACACACACACACACACACACACACACACACACACACACACACACACACGTGCACACACGCTTTAACGCACCACACCACGCACAAGCACGCACACACCCAAGAACACACAGGAATTACCCAACGCGCATACACACACACACACGCGCATTACCAAACCACACGCAAGTACGCACACACACAAAAACACCCAAGCATTACCCCAGACTCACAAGAACAAAAACATGCACACAAACATTAGCACATACATAAGCACACGCTATACCACACCACATGCAAGCATGCACGCACACAAAACACAAGCATTACCCCCCCCCCCCCCCCCCCAGACACACACTCGCAAAAGCCAACACACGCAGACACACACATTGTCATGTAGCTAATTAAATAAAATGAGCACATGCCCACCCTGTAACCTTCTGCAACATGTATAAGCCCCCTAAAATGGAAGATCAAAACATCTTGTGATTTCAATATAAGATAATATAAGACTTGGGATCTGTGTGTTTACAGCAGTAGACGGGCTGAACGATATCAGGCAGGATTATGTGTTCGTTCATGCGCTTCTTTAATATTCACCGCATATGAAATTATTTCCACTGGAAAGTAAAAGTGTGTCCAAGAGCTCCAAACATTCCAGAAGCATGTTCCTGAGCAATTTGTATCTCATTCAATCAGAAGTAATCCATGAAAAAAAAAGAAGGCTTTTTGGCATTCCTCTTTCATCTGCTTTATAAATGATTCAACCTTTTTCAACTGCTTGCCTGAGGGTACATTTTGTTTATAGTGCGTCCCATGGGAGTAGTTAGTGTGAACGGGAGGGTTAAATACGTGTGCTTTATGAAGGGAGTGAGTGCCTCCCGGGAGCGCCATGGCCTTTGCTGCGCTGCTGGGCTGACGAGCTGCCTTAACGGAGCATTACCCCGCTGCAGGGGAGCTCTGGAGGGATCTCCACCTAACCCCAACACTTCCACAGCTAAACTCTGGGGATACACACAACAACCAAGGCTACTTCACACTCAAAAGGTATAGGCTAAGCACTTGTTATGAGCCTATCCCTATCGCTAACCCTATGCCTAGCCTTAGCCCAAATGCTATCACTAGCACCTGTCCCTCTCTCTGTCCCTTAAGTTTTTTTTGCTGTTTTTAACGACTCGGTTTCCTTTTACAATCTTTATACTGCACGGCTTGTTCTGCTTTTACGTTGCAGTATTTTAGGAAGTCTTTTCAACCCCTTTGCCAGGGACTTCTGATGAAAAATAGACTCTGGGCTTTTCTGTCATTTTTGTGATTAATTAAGTTTTGCTGTCCCTCGTCTCAAATAATCTAAACTAAACCCTGTCCATTTCCCTTTCCCCCTTTCCCCTACTCTGATCCCCCCCTCCTTGAGGACTCTTAACTCCTTCCTGCCCGTTTATAGTCTCCTTGTCGCCCCTTTGCATCTGCAGGAGGAGAATCACTGGCTGCTGGGGCGGTGCCAGACCCCAGCACACTATGGAACATCACGCCCACACACCGGGACACTCTGAGTCAGCCTGGACCCCCTGCCAGACACCGAGGGGGCTCACGGCCATCCGTCCCACACACACACACACACACACACACACACACACACACACAAACACACACACACACACACACACACACACACACACACACACACACACACACACACACACACACACACACACACACACACACACACACACACACACACACACACACACACCGAGAGCCCCCGGCCAAGAGTGGGACCACAGTGGAGACCCTTCTTGGTGATGAATCTCTTCTGGCCGAATGACAACACGGAGCCACGACTAATGCTGTGTTTGTTTGGCAGTCACTAGTGTGGCGAGGGCTTTGTCTATTTAAGAACTGGTGCATTTGATATCTTTTGATGCTTCCAAGCTAGTTTCACAGTTAAAGTTGTTTGGATGCGTCCTCCGCACTTATTTGGTTCAGATGACTGTTAAAAGTGTGTGTAACGGTGAATGTTGGCACTATCGGGGATGTTAGTAGTTCATATAGTGACAGTAGCACTGTAACAGAGCGGGGGCTCCGCGAGACACCCGGGCCCACCTCTTCTGACGACCAAAGGGCCCCCACTCGCACCCTGCCGTCGGCTGCTCCTTGTAAACGTTGGACCTCATCACCGATTCTCGCTGATTCAGAAACTCCTCTCCGTTCCACGCATCCTCCTTTGTTTTGACTTCCAATTTGTGTGTGTGTTTGTGTGTGTGTGTAAGTGTAAATGTGCTTGTTTGTGTGCACATGTGTTGGTATGTGTGTGTGTGTGTGTGTGTGTGTGTGTGTGTGTGTGTGTGTGTGTGTGTGTGTGTGTGTGTGTGTGTGTGTGTGT
>NC_079427.1:17144939-17249939 GCF_026213295.1 Gadus chalcogrammus
CACCACCTAAAAAATTACTAAAATCTATTGTCATCTCTTTAGTTTTGGACATCGGAACATGGCGAGAAGACCTATGAGGAGAAAATGACGGTAAAGGGCTCGGGGGATTTCAGGCTATTCCGTGCCGTGGTTAATCAAACATTCCTCTTGCGGGCCGCATGTGGTTTTGCATGCAGTCCTAAAAATAAGCCCGGCACAACGTGAATTCAGCAGAGATACACCAGCAGATGGGCTACTGCACCTCCAAACAGTGTGCTGTTACAAAGGTGGCCGGCCAATGCTCACTCCATAAGAGTGTATACCAGAACCTGCATCTAAACATGCTCTCTGTTCAACTGTGCCCATCCATTTCTCAGATCTGGTGCTCCTCTTGAACGGCTAAAAGTGTGTATTTTGGCTGAAGCATACCTCCTGCCTCGTACCCTACATAGATAATAATAATAATAGCCCTGGAGGCAGTGAGTTATACTTGTGCCAAGAAACCTGCTCAGTTTAGTGAAAGGGACAGCCCAAAGAGATGTTCCGGCACTGGCCTCTAGGTGGCAGTACGGGTCCAGGCACTGACTGCGCGTGCACGTATATGTGTGTGTGCGAGAGAGAGCAGAGATAATGTGTAATGCAAAAAAAAATCCCGAAGTATCAGAGATTTATTCTACCTGTGCTCCCACGCACATGCAGGAATTGGAGGGTAAATTGTCTCTACCAAATCCCGTTCATGCCACCATTTGTCTCTTTAATCCTCCACGGAACAATAGGCAGAAGTGATCAAACAGTTTGGGCTTGTTCTGCAGTTATTAAACGTCATGTCTGACCCAGATTTTGAACACAGCAGTTACTGTCATTCTCAAATCCCGGAGTGCGATAGACCAGTGATGGGTTTAAGAGATAATGGAACGACTCAGAACATAATTGCGACACAGGTTTAACGAGACTGTCCGAGGCGCCGACACATTGTCAGAAACCTCAAACGGAATTAGCGGTTTGTTCATGGCGTTCCCTTCTTACCTCTGTGGATCTGCGTGAGTCACTTGAAATCCCCCTGTTCAGTTCGTGACACGGTCATTCAATTGAGGCGCTCCACTGCAGGGTTTATTTTTGGATGGTCCAACATCACACGGTACAATTTCATTTGTGCATTGTCTTCAACTGATTTTTTCCGTCTTTCTTCCAGGATCCAATCCTACCCTGATCCTGTCAGGTGATTATTAGGGTTATCATTAGACCCTCAGTGGGCTTCACCAGGCAACCAGATGACCAGACAGCCAGCCATCAGGCGCCTCGGACCAACAACCTATTCTCCCTCTCTCGCCCCATTTCTCCGTACTTCTCGTTTCCACTTTAACATCACTCCATCAGGTACCTGTCCGGGCTGTGGAGGGGCCCCTCTGTGTGTGTGTGTGTGTGTGTGTGTGTGTGTGTGTGTGTGTGTGTGTGTGTGCGTGTGTGTGTGTGTGTGTGTGTGTGTGTGTGTGTGTGTGTGTGTGTGTGTGTGTGTGTGTGTGTGTGTGTGTGTGTGTGTGTGTGTGTGTGTGTGTGTGTGTGTGTGTGTGTGCGTGTGTGTGTATGTGTTTTGCTCTGAGAGTAATTGGACGTGCACACCGGTGTGTGCATGCTGTGCAGGGCGGAGGTTATCGGCTTCAGATGCCCGGAGCCACTCAGCACTCAGAGACATTGGATCCACCCCCACCACCGGGACCCTGACCCACGCCTCTTCCCATTCACTGTCTCCTCCACTTTTACCGTGTGCCTTCCGCCGCCTCCGGCCACATCGCTCAATCTCTCACTTGGCCCTTTTCTGTCCAGGGCCCTCTGCAACCTCTCCTTTTTCACAGATCTCTCATTATCCCTCCGTCTCTCCCTCTTTCTCTCGCTCTCTCCCTCTCAAAGTCTCTCTTTGAGGTCTGGCGAGTGGCTGGCTGGCTTGGACCTTGTTCCCTGACATCGCCACATGGACGGCCCTTGGTCAAAGCCTTCTCTCTCATCATCTTTCTCTCTCTCTTTCTGGCTTTGTCTCTCTCTCTGTTGAACCATGACACCTCCTTTATTCATCCCTTGATTGTTCACACCCTCTCACCTTTGTCCAATACTAGTTAGATCTTCCGTTTAACACACGGACGCACACGTGCACAACCACATGGAAACACACTCAGCGTTAGTCTTTGGTTCTTGCCGTCTCGCTTTTCTCTGTCCTTAACTTAATTCAAAATGTAATTGTGTCCACATTGTTTCAGTCTTACACTCAATCTAATTATTCCACCCCATGAAATTATTCAATATTGTGGATATTTTTGTATGTCCCTGCTATTTTCTAAGCCAATAAACATCATGTTATTTTCATCACAATGAACATACAGACACCACACACCTTCCAACAAATGGCAGTGGGAGTCCACTTGTACTTGTTCATGGTCACTGTGACTTTTAGTGCCCGTCTGTCTCTCCTAGTGCTATGTGTCTGTTGGGCAGCTCCCGGCTCAATACCCTTGGTGAGAAGGACGTGACATTGGGTGTATTCGACAGCGCTAAGAGCTAATCTTGTCTTTGGGTTCTGGGCACCTAGAGCAAGACGATGAATCTACTTCCATTATTTAGCAAAACTCAGAGAGGAAAAAAAAGAATGCACGTGAGTTGCCCCCCCTCCCTTCTGCGCCCTCTCCTGCCCCAACTGTTGCATAGCAACAGCTGCAACTGTCGTCAGTCTCTGAGCGCTAATCTCTTCAGCACTGCTAGATGCCTTGTGGACAGAAGACCCTTGAATCACTCAATTTACACTTGGGCTCCAGCCAAAGAAACTAAACCATAAAGTTTTAGGGAAGATTTAGAAGGTACCGCAATCACATAATGGGGCTTTTTTTGGTGAACAGTGAACAAACATATTTTTCTGTGAAGATGAAATACCTCCCAATTACACAAGACCGTTATGATGATAAGTCGTTTGAGTTATAAGTCAAAAAGGTTGTTATGTTAACCTTGTGTTGTTTAACCAAAAACTGGGAGACAATGGCTTCAGATGCGAGGAGATTCCGTGCAATGGAAAGAGTGGTGGGGCTCTGTGCGAATCTACCCCCCTACCATTTAAAGTCTCGTCCCAACAGCATGTTTTGAGAAGTACCCAGTGTGGTACGGTCTAGACTCTAGACAGTCCATCCAGACACAGAGCCCTGGCACAGTGTGGAGACTTTGTTGGACCAGATGGTACCAGAGAGTAATCTGAGAAAGGATCAGGTGTAGCACAGGCATAGCCTGGAAAACGCAGCAAGCCAATGGCCATCGATGAAAGTCGCCCAGTCGGTCGTTTCTGTAGGAAAAGAAAAAACCCTGCATAAGACCAATCACTGAGCACCAGCAGAATCTCTCTGGAGCAACCTGCAGGCTGCCACTGTTTTATAGGCCTGCTAATGAGCCCTGAGCCCTGGCAGCTGCACTGATTGTTGATTTATTTCCACCGGGAGCACTTTGAGTGTGGGGCTATCAGCTCTGTGGCCTGTGATGCTACAGGTAGAACCCACTTGGACACTGCCTTGTTATACTGGTAACAGGGTCACTAGCTGTGTTCGAAATCGTTCCCTATTCACTCACTCACTCTTCCCTATATAGCGTTCATGATATATAGTGCACCATATAGGAAACGAACAAACGAGAATTCGGACACTACGCTGAACATTTCTAAACGTCATTTGCGTCAGTAAATGCGCCGGGTGTTTGTGTGACAGATGCGCCCACATCATGTAAACAAACCGGGCACTCACGAGGAAAGCTGGAGGTTATATTGATGTTGAATGTTGCATTTCCTTGATCAAGTTTATTTTTTAAATTAATTTTGAATGTTACATTTTCTATGTTAAATCCCAAATAAGTTGTTGACATTTATAAACGAAAGCCGGAGACTAAACACAACCGCATTGCATAGTGGTATACGGGAGTAACATGTCAAAGGGCATTGGGTGCTAATTTTGGTGTTAACGTACATTTTAGTTTCTTTCGTTTATTCTCCCTTCCCTGCCCTGCTTTGAACCTTTGCTGAACACGCACATCGGTTTTACCTTGAATCCCCTTAAATTATAGTCACTTCAATTCTGATCCACTTTGTCTGTACACTCTTCTGTTGCGCTCTCTCCACCACACGTAGAGACAGCAAATTAAAAGAGTGACCAAGGGAATGCACTGGAGAGGGTTTTTTCAAGGTGTTTGAACTATTTTATTTCTATGCATTTCTATGCATTATATTGTATACCTCTGCTCTTCTGCTCCATCTTCATTCTAAGGGGTTTCACATACACAACAACAAAACATTTGCAGTCTGTCAATATGTATACTATTTAAACCCAGCATGAATCCCAAAACACGGTCATGTCAGGACATACGCAAAATAATGTTTTTAAATGTCGCTTTCAAAATAGACAAAGAAGATGACAGTGGTTAAAGTTGAAGCCAGCAGAAGACGAAGAATGACATGTGCCTAATGAATAGAATAGCTGTGACATTTAGCCACATAACACTGGTCCTTTTTCCTCACAGCCCTCTTGCATGCATTCTATCATTCTCATGTTCATGTTCATTCATTCATTTTTCATCCCACTCTTCTACTTATCAGTATGCTGGCTCACGCACGTCTGGCTGTGGAGAGAGAGAGGGGGAGAGAGAGAGAGAGAGAGAGAGAGAGAGAGAGAGAGAGAGAGAGAGAGAGAGAGAGAGAGAGAGAGAGAGAGAGAGAGAGAGAGGATATGACACAATATAATACAATGGGTCACCCACCAATGAGAGATGGAGAGAGAGGGAGAATAGAAGGATTTCAGAGTGAGATGTACATAATAGCATAATAGTAGGCCTGGGTGTGCTGGAAGGACTGAGAGATGGATGAAGGTGGCGACTGAAAGGGCAAGGCCTAAAGTGGAAGACTGCCTTTGCCCTAGCAGATCATAAAGTTAATTTTGTCAAGGAATACGAATGAGGTGGGGCTGAAATGTTATGAAAGCCTTTCACAGACTAACACAGACACACACAGAATGTGTGTGCATAAGCGTGTGTATACAAACGCTTATGTGTGCATGCACGTTTGCAGGCACATTTATGCACGCAAATGAAAAAAAAAATTAAATGGTAAATTATGCTTGGAGTTTGTCTTAATCTTAAAAAAAGCAAAAGTAAAAATAGCAAAAGTGAGAATGTAGAAGGATTGAGAATTGAAAATGAGGCATTGTGCATTTTTCCACAACATGTTAGCCATGACCATAAAAATGGCAGGTGGTGTTGGTCTTGAATATATATTTTTTACATTTTACACGTTGAATGATGCTTTTCAAGGGGCTCTTAGGTCACACATTTTTACAACATAGTCATATTTTATATTTTGATTGTAATGGATCAAATAAAGTTAACTACTAAATGAATGCATTTTGTTATTTGTATTGCATGCCTGTTTGTTTATGACCAAGCACAATTTTTTCAGCAACTATCGACATGGTTAATAGGTTTGTATAATGTCTTCCCGATAACTCTGCTTATTTCCCATGGGAAGTTTTGCAAGCATAGTCATCATCAGACATTTATATTGCCTTTGTTTAAAGGCATAATATTGCTATTGGCCGTAACTATGGTAATTACATGCATAAACTATTTCGTGGCTGTGTAAACTGAGTTTTAAAAGCCTCCTCACTTGAGGTTTTAATTGGCCAGAAATTACAGCCCTCCGATGCGGCCAACACTTTACTTGTTCTTCTCTTGGCCTCCACTTCTCGCGAGACCGGCGGTGCCATAGAAACGGTAACCAAAATAGACGCTGCCCTCAGCAGGACCTTAGCAGTCCGTGGGTGTCTCAAACAATACACAAGGAAGTGGAACCGGAGGTAGGTTTATTCCGGGGATAGTAACATCAGTAGTGTTTTTCGTTTGCGTTATTTAAATTATCAGGCCAAATCATGAAAGCCGTTGCGTTAATGTAGCTTGCGACGTGATGATGGACATTTGTTGAACTGCCATCGATTCCAACGCGAGCAGGTGTCAACCTCTAGACACTGAAGGTACCAGGCTGTGGATTTGAAACGGGCTCATTTCCCTAATTGGCTTTTACTGCCTGAAGAGATTGTCAGCTTTTACTAAATAAATGATTCTGTCAGCCAAATCCAATTTAAATGCAACGGATTGCTTGTTTTTAACTGTCTGTTAAAACATTTTATGTAGGTTATCCTCCTCATTTCATTCCAACTATAGTCATTTGTGGCACTGTTTGATTCCAAAAAATGGTTTAATGACATTGCTATTTAGGTCTTCATTTATTTATTTTTGTATTTATATATTGATATATTTCTTGACAGGTGACAGTTTGTAAAAGCCCAGGCAGAACTGGAGCAGTCTTACCAGAGTCTCCAGCCAGAGCAACCATGAACTTAAATGACTTTGTGGTCATCCCAAACACCAAGGCCAAATCTACCAAGCTCAATGGGAGGTAACTAAGCTATGTTCATGGAAGTCATTCAATATGTCAGGTGTCAGGTAATCTGTGGTCACTATAAATTGTTCATAATATCTTAATCCTAAACAGCACCGCCATCCTCAAGGTATCCTGTAGTACACAGGGAAGTAGAACCTCTGCTGTCTCCTACATTTGTGCTGTTGGATGCTGCTAGCCTCCCTTATGTTTCCCAATACTAAACAGAGCCCTGATCTCCAATGCTGTAGTTCCTCATGCCCTGACATGGAATTGATTGAATTGATGCCTGACGAGGTGCTCGCCTGATCCCATGACTAATTGAGTAGAGTATTGATCAGCCACAGCAACAGGGGTTTGCGAATAGACGTGGATGAATTGAACAGATTGATGAAAGCCACCTCTTGCCAGGTCGATGCACCAGGCTGTTTGTATGATGTATTTCTGCTGATTGATTGTGTGTGTGTGTGTGTGGGCGTTTGTGTGTGTGTGTGTGTGTGTGTGTGTGTGTGTGTGTGTGTGTGTGTGTGTGTGTGTGTGTGTGTGTGTGTGTGTGTGTGTGTGTGTGTGTGTGTGTGTGTGTGTGTGTGTGTGTGTGTGTGTGCGTGTGTGTGTGTGTGTGTATGTGTGTGTGTGTCCTATAGGAAGTTGCAGGAGCTCCGTATGGAGACGGTCACTCTGGCCCAGGAGAGTGAATGGATGGAGCAAAGACTCCAGCAGCTGAAAGAGAGCATGATCAGGGAGAAGCAGGAAAGAGGGTGAGTTGACGCCTTCCAACCATCCTACATGCACATTCTGCTGTAGTTGACGCTCCATCAGGGCGCACTGACATTCACCAAGCCTGAAGGAGGTCGCTGTGTGGAGGAAGAGGGAAAAAGTGGGTGAGACAACGATGCTTTTACAAAGCGATGGAGAAATGCCACAGACCCTGCTCAACAAATCAGGGCTTAATATGGAGTACCACTTAATAAAGCTATGTTAATGAGACTTTGAGAAAGAAGGAGAGTCTGAGGAAAAGATCCAATCAATTTGAAAATCCACCGCAGAATCAAATTCCACCTAAGGTTATGTAAAAAAAAAAAATTCTCAGCAGGAAAAATCAGCATGATGGTTTTTAGTTACTCTATGCTGCTCAATATAACTGTACCGTTCCATTTCCTGAAGCATTCTGTTGCTTAGGCCAAACTTAAATTAAAATCATAAAAGGGGGGGGGGGGGGAAATAGACAATATTCACTGTTAATGAAGCCAGCGACTTGTTAGCTAACTCTCGTCCAAATGTTTGTTCTCCTCTTGACATTTATTAAAGTTTGCTTTTCTCCATTTAACTGCCGGACGGGTTTGAACAGGCAGCCTTAAGAGCCTTGGAGAAGCTCAATAGCTGCAGTGTTTGACGGGAAAATTACAAGTGGCTGGAGTCTGTCCTCGAGTGTGTATGTGTAAATGGCAAGTGTAAATCAGGGGGGGAGGTGGAATTATCGATGTTCCAAGTTTAGATGATTGATGAAGAAGTCCACAAAGGCACCTCGCTGAGAAATTACATCCACCCACTAACAGACCGAAAGGACATTCAGGCAGACACAGATGCACGTATGTCCTAATTACGTAATTATAATTATACGCACGCACATACAAATGGAACCATTTGCATTAAGATTGAAGGGCAACATTGCCAATGGAGGCAGATAATTAATTAAGAGAGTGAATCCAAACATCGGTTATTAACATGATTGTTTTATTACCCCGCCTTGTGACGGTGTCCCCTTGCATTTCATGAAGAACGCCGCCAGCCAACGTTATAGAGGACAGAGTAATAGGGGCGTATATCACCGTTTACGAGCGGATTAGTCAGATCGGACAGCTGAGAGAGAGAGAGAGAGAGAGAGAGAGAGAGAGAGAGAGAGAGAGAGAGAGAGAGAGAGAGAGAGAGAGAGAGCACACAACAGAGGGCCAACAATACGTACGCAAATAGGCCTCCATGCACACGGACAGGTTAAGGAATCGACATTAAGAATTAAGGGGTAAAGAAAATAGGAGACCGTTATAATCAGGACATTACCCACAATCAATGTGTAGTAAATAATCCATGTTAAGTATGTAGCATTATATGCGGGTTCAGATGAACTAATAGCAGATATTTATTGTGTGTTTAATTGTTCAAGGCCTCTGCAGGTTGATGCATGCAACGCTGTCTACTGTGTTTATCTAGTGTGTGTTTGTGTGCGGAACAGCTATCTTTTCTGTAGCTCTAATTAAGTAGACGTTCATCCGTACAGACTGGGAGGTAGCTCTCTGAACTGCACCGTTCAACACATAAACATGCAACACAGCCTGTTACCATGAAATACTGCCACACTGAGCTCCTGCCATTCCCAAGATAACACACAACTGGTTTGTGTTTGTGTGTGTGTGTGTGTACATTAGTGTTTATGGGAGTGTCTTACTCCACTAGAGTAGATTGATTTGATGTAACTATTAGTAATGGTACGGTGTGCGTTTATGTGCATGTGTAAGAATGTCTGCGTGCTCATGGCAGGGGCGTGGGCCCTCTCATCAGTGTGTTGTTTCATACAGAAGGATGCCGTCAGTCTATCGTGAGATCGTTAATCCTGGATTAATGGACACAGATGGGTGGGCAAATAAAAACAACACAAAAACACCTGTGTGTATGGATCATGATCTATTATATCATCCATCACACGGATGGGCATGGGACAATGACTTACAAAATGTCTTTCAATGTGTGGGGTATATAAGACAACGGTGTGCCGTTGGCCAAAGTGAAATCATGACACTAAAGTTGACAGAATATCCCTGATTGCATGACTTTTAGATCCTGCATCATGACTAGCTGCATAGCAATACTAGCTTATCTGCAAGCTAAGCAGGGCTGTTCCAGGTCAATCCTTGGATGGGGGACCAGTTAGTCCTGGTAGAGGGGTTGAAGGGCCAGTAGGGGATGCCCAGGGGGTCCTCTGTCCGATGTAATTTCCCAAACACCCCAGGACAGCGACGAGGACTCTGTCCGGTCAAGATCACCATCTTTCGAGAACTTAAGCCGAGGTCCTGACTCTCTGTGGTCACTTGAGACCACATGGCACTTTTTAAAAGAGTAGGGTTGCTAACCCTGGTGTCCCGGCCAAATTCCCAGTATGTCTGTTGTACCAACATGGGCCCTCTAGTCATCACCCGGAGTCTAATTGGATGGTTACATCATCCCGCACCTCTCCACTGTGGCAGCCTTGCATCACCCAAGTGGGTGCTACAAACAGGTCGTGGATGAGGCATACCCCATACCCAACCCCACATACTCACTATGTAAAGCACTCAAGGTACCTAGAAAAGCGCTATATAATGCAATAAATTGATTATGATCTCCTAATCTCATACAGCCTGTCACATTGTGGTTCAGCACATGTTGCGCTGCAAAATGAAATGACTTGGCTTTGTAAAGGTGCAGGCAGCCCCTTGGCTCCAGAGCGCGCTAATGCCAGACATCCTTTATTTACACGTTGCCATCTCTGTTTATTGCCTGTTTAACTTTAATCAAAAGAAAGCGATATTCATCTCAGTCTGTCTTAAATTCTATCTTCAGCTTTCCACTGTGCTTGGAAATGTTTCAGCGGAACAGTAGTGTGTGGCCAGGCAAGCATCTCAGCGCTTCAGGCGGTGATTAATGCTAGGACCACGTACAAGTGTGTGCGTGTGTTGTACTGCAGTCTCTCTCTCTCTCTCTCTCTCTCTCTCTCTCTCTCTCTCTCTCTCTCCCTCCCTCTCTCTCTCTCTCTCTCTCTCTCTCTCTCTCTCTCTCTCTCTCTCTCTCTCTCTCTCTCTCTCTCTCTCTCTCTCTCTCTCTCTCTCTCTCTCTGTGTGTGTGTTGCTTGATGTCCCTTAGATTGCAGGTCTGCAGGTGTAGATGTAGTGTTCATTTTCCTCTTAGCGCCGGGCTACCAGTGGACAAATTCAGTTTGCGGCGGGGAGGGACGTGCTGTAACCAGTTTGTGAAGTGCACAGAGGCCATAATAAGGCTTAGTCTAGAGTTGATGCTCGGAGCGCATGCAGTACAACACACTCGGTTTCTATGAAAACATCCCAACACACACAAATCCAAACACCAGCACACACAAAATCCAAGAGAGACCCATATTCCCATTCCCCTACTTTCTCCCGGAAAGTACAAACTAAAAATTCAGTTTATTTCTCTCCGGGTGATGGCCAAGCCTCTCAGCTGCCCTCCTTGGTGGGATTCTTGATGTATTTCCCTCTTTATCGCATATACCTCCTTTAATACTTTGCAGTACTTGGTTCTTTCACTCTTTTTTGTTCTTTCTTTTATTAAACTGTCTATATTTTTTCCTTCTTTCTTTCTTTCTTTCTTTCTTTCTTTCTTTCTTTCTTTCTTTCTTTCTTTCTTTCTTTCTTTCTTTCTTTCTTTCTTTCTTTCTTTCTTTCTTTCTTTCTTTCTTTCTTTCTTTCTTTCTTTCTTTCTTTCTTTCTTTCTTTCTTTCTTTCTTTCTTTCTTTCTTTCTATCTATCTATCCTTTCTTCTTTTGAGTGTCCGTTTTTTGTCCATTCATGCTGTTACTTCTTCAGCTCCTTCGTTCTTTCATCCATCCTTTTATTCGTTCTTTCATTTGGTTATTTTGTTCGTTCTCTCGTCCTTCTTTTCTTCCTTTGTTTGTTGGTTTTGTTGGTTTTTAAATTTTTTCTCAATTAGTTTGTTCATCCATGGCTTGTTCGTTCATCTTTTTGCTCATTCTTTCGTTCGTTCCATCGTTCATTCTCTGTCTCCAACACAGGGAGAGGGAGAAAGCATTGAGACATGACGGTTTTAATATCACAGTGCAGAGTGTGTGCACACAGTGCTGCACGGTGTGGGCTCCTTGTTGACACCTTGTCGCCCCGTGCCAACCTGGAGCGGCCTCACCTGTCTCTGTTGGCGACAGTCCGGTTGTCGTGGTGATTTTGCAAGGGTGATAACCTGACGCCTCACTCCAGTGTCAACGCAGTGCAACAACGGGTGTCAAGGAACGCAGCCGCGCAACATGTACGCACGAATGCACGCACGCATGCACGCCCGCACGCAAGCATGCACACTCGCGCGCGTGCACACACACACGCACACACGCAAACACACACACACACACACACACACACACACACACACACACACACACACACACACACACACACACACACACACACACACACACACACACACACACACACACACTCCCAGTCCTCTCACAAATACACACGCATACTGACTTCCCGCACATTGACAGGCTGCCAGCTCCCAAATCCAAACAAACTTCTTCTAAGACAGCTAGACAAACATTTCAATAGAATAAATAATTCAGCAGCATGAGCATGAAAAGCTCACTTTCCTAAATAACGCACCTTTCCTTATCTCACCCCTCCATCTGACTGACGTGTGTTGTTGTGAGTGAATATGTGTATGTGTGTTTTGTGTTTATGTTTTTGTGTTGTCTACGTGCACCTCTTTGTGTTTCTTTTAATGTTTCGCTAGCATATTGTGTGCGTCATCTGCTCAGCGCTTTACGTTTAATTATTCTACGAAAGTAGGCCTGCTCATTGTTGATGTACACTGTTTAAAAAGAGTAAGACAACATCAAAATGATCCTCGCCATAAACGAGACAAGCGTATCCAAGAGAAAAAGCAATATGCCCTAAATGGCTTTGGCTGACTTCCATAATTCATACGGGTTAAGTTCAATCCCTGTTAAGTATGTAAAGTTTGGCGGTGAAGTGCTTGCGGGCTCCACTCGCCACAATGCCCCGATGATGCCCTGATAAATTAAAGATGTTTCAGGCGAGTCTTTGATTTATTCATCAATATATTATTTCATTTTTTTGTTTGTTTTTTATGTTTGTTATTCCGAGTCAAATCCTAGTGCTCCACTCAAAGTACAATTCATTATTTACATGACCATTTCTCCTCATGGCAGCATTGCCTTGCCTACATAGCCACAGGTTATCGCATGTTAACATCTCTGGATTTACATTGGAGTGCATGTGGGGTGGTGCAGTTTATCCATACAAAAAAGATAATTTGCGATGGCTGCAGATTGATTCGACCTATCTCGGTCCCGGACGCGTAGATGTGCATAACACAGTTCGCTCACATCCCGCCTCCGGGGGGATGGGACATGAGGGCGCGGGGGACATTTTTAATTATCACATTCATAAATCTCATCTCCTGTTATCGCAGACAATAAATGTTAGACGGCCGTCAAGAAGTCAGGGCAAATCATGTGAAACTACTTATTATAATGAATATCTTACTTTTCTTTCTTACAGAGATACGAGATTTAACTCCCTATACATTTTGTGTTTCATTTGCTATTTGGTCTGTTTGTTCTACGTTTCCTCATTTGTACTTTGGAACAACAACAATGATCTCAAGAGAAAAATGTGCAATTGTATTCTTTCGTTTGCTGTAAACTGTACAGGGAATCGGATATAGAGGGAAGTGATTGGACCACATCGGTTGAATTAAAATGTGTTGTTTGTAAGGATGAAGTATGAATATGAATGAAATGTTTCTGATAGAGTAGAATGAGTCATTGACAGGGCCACAGTGGAGAGTACTTTAGTACTTTAGTGGGCAGGACCGGAAAAAGTAGTGGTCAAGTAGGAGCGATCACCATAAAACGATCTGATTATCGGGTGATTTTTTAAACTCTTCTGAATACCATAGGAGTGGTTTACAAAGAGTAGAATGAGTATTATCATCGTTTAAATGTGTGTGGTTCCAGCGCTCTGTGTATGTGTTCTTGTTTATCTTGTAAATCTTTTTAATGAAGTTAGCGCATCACAACCCTCCCAAATAAAAAACTATTTCGTAAAAAACAATCCAATGTCTAAAGCTCTTATATGTATGGTGGTTGCTTATGCAGGACCAAATAATTCAAGGTGGCCTACTTCAATGGAACCGCTTATTTAGCCTAAAATAGAGTAATTTAACTGTAATAATAATAATAATACATTTAATTCAGAGGCGCCTTTCAAGGCACCCAAGGTCACCTTACAGAACATAAAGTCATCATAAATCATTTAAAAACAAGACATTGTGGAAAAAACAAAACAAAACAAAAACAAGGCAAAACAAACAAACAATCAAGACAGTGATCAGTTAGACGTTGTGTGCGAGTTTGAACAGGTGAGTTTTGAGTTGTGACTTGAAGGTTGTAATGGTGTCTGACTGTTTTATGTGTGGGGGGAGGGAGTTCCAGAGCCTGGGTGCTGAACAGCTGAATGACCGGGCACCCATTGTAAGGAGTCGTGATGTGGGGATACATAGTAGTCCTGCAGAGGTTGAGCGGAGGGAGCGGAGGGAGCGGGAGGGAGCGTATTCTTGGAGGAGGTCGCAGAGGTAACTGGGGGCTAGGTTGTGGAGAGCTTTGTAGGTGAGGAGTAGGGTTTTTTATTGGATGCGATAGTGTACTGGGAGCCAGTGAAGTTGGATGAGGACAGGGGTGATGTGGTCAGATGATTTGGTGCGGGTGATGATCCGGGCGGCTGAGTTCTGAATGATCTGCAGTCTGTTGATGAGTTTGGTGGGGAGTCCGGTGAGGAGGGCGTTGCAGTAGTATCGTGATGTGACAAATGAGTGAACTAGGATTTCAGTGCTGGATTGGGTCAGTGATGGGCGGAGTCTGGCGATGTTGCGGAGGTGGAAGAATGCAGTCCGGGTGATGTTGTGAATATGGGGTGCGAATGTGTGAACTGTGATTTGAGTTTTATCTTTCATCCAGCGCAATTTAATTTCTACACTGACGCATGTGTCGTTGCTAGTTTGCAACTGGCGCAGAGCATTCTTTTCCCTCCTCCGCCACGCATCGGTATATTAGGGAATGATCTTGCGCCCCAAGGGGCGGTTCGGCGTAAGGAGAAGGCGTGTTCTGGCGCAAACGTTCCCTGGTGCTATTTTGCTCATGGTTAGGGATGGGGATCGTTACTTTATTTTAATTTTTATTCTTATATAATTGTGCTTCAAATAAAGACAAGCATTTCTCTACATCTCATGCTGCGTTCCAGGGACACTTTTTTGCCCGTAAGTTACGAGCTGGAACTGGGAGTGAATCGGTCTGGTACGAGTTTACGGGTAGTGAGTTGTGGGTTTGTCTGCCGTTCCACGGCATTTTCCCGGGTAGAAGGTTGTGAAAACACGGGTTGCCCTGGAACGCACCATCATTCTTGTTAAAAAATCCTTCACATTATATGAAAGTTATGGAGAGCGATAAAAAGGTGGCCTTATGGCGTTAAAGGCGACGCAATGAAAAATTTGGTGCACCTACATTTTGTGCTGGTGGACCTAAAAAAAAAAAGTTAGGCGCTTCAGTACAACCAACGCATAAAGTTAGTCTGGAGCCCTGATGTGGTCATGCATCTGTCTCATCGGAGACTGCAAACTCGCTGTCAAAATATCAACTCGTCAGATTCAAATGCGCTCGTGGCTCTTAAAGGGGATGGGGGCTGGCACTCTCTTTGGTTTATTGCACGTTACGCCCAAACCACACCTACGGGTAATTAGGCACCTTCAGAACATCCCTTTTTTAGATTTGCGCCGGGCGCAAGGGTCATTTATCCGCCGGTAAAATAGCAACATCGCCATAGAACCGCCCACAACTCTACTTGCGTTTGTCGCTTCTCACTTGCGTCTCAGACTGTTAAAATAGGGCCCTTAATGTCTATACGATATAATAAGACGTTAACCTTCTCTCGCTCTCACTCTCCCTCAATCTCTCGCTCTCTCTCTCTTTCACTCACACTGGCCCTCATTTATCAAACGAGCGTACGACAGAAAACGTGCGTAAAATGGACGTACGCTCATTTCAACGTTGAGCTTGGCATTTATCAATTTGAACGTGAGCGCAGGCTGCGATGAAATCTCACGTCAGGTCTGAGCTTGTGTACGCAAGTTTTTTTGGCGCAACATACGGGTATTTCAATGATGAATAGTGCAGCACAAGTAGCCCATGTTCAACATCTGTATTAATTACTAAATAAATTGGAATTAGCCCAGCCGTTCAAACAATTACAATCAAGTCAGGCCTAATTAAAAACAGTATTTCTATGAAAACAATTAGAATGTGACAGGTGAAATGTTTATTCAGCTGTCTATATTAACAGGAGCTTTGCCAAATAGGTGGTCGTGTCTCAGCGATGGCAGATCTGGCTCAACGCACAGACGAGAGAGTTTTTCGAGACCGCGTCGATTTTTTTAAGGAGGGCGATGAATGGCTCTTGAGTCGTTTTCGTCTCCCAAGGCATCTCCTGATGGAGCTATGCAATGCTTTGGAGCCACAGTTAAGGCGAGAAACTAGGCGATCAAACGCAATACCTGTGCAGGTTTGCTCTACCTTGGGATTTTTGGCCACCGGGATCTTGCAGCGGGAGATCGGGGACAGGTCTGCTATTTCCCAGCCAAGTATTAGCCGAACCATGCCAGCAGTTTTGGCAGCTATAATGTCCCTCTCCGAACGTTATATTAAATTCCCATATAATAACGATCAGCAAACTGGAATCAAACGGGATTTTTATGCTATTGCTAGGTTTCCAAATGTGATTGGTGCGGTTGATTGTACCCATGTGCGTATGAACCATCTATTAATGATTACGCGTACATCAACCGCAAAAGCTACCATTCAGTTAATGTTCCGATTATTTGCGATGCCAGAATGTGGCCTGGGGGCACGCACGATTCTTTTATTTTCCAAAATAGCAACGTTGGGCATCGTCTACATCAGGGCGCACTATGGTCAGAGTCATCTCGGTGAGTTACGCTGCAGTCGCACTGCACCGGCCTCCTCCCGTTTCTTGCTTGGTCGGCTTCACAGCCGCAACACGTTTTTTGGTGCTGAGCTTCATGTCGGACCATTTTTTCTTCACCTTATTCGGAATTAAATAACTTTAACGGAATGCAAACAATAGCATATATGTGAAATGTTTTAAGCTGGATAACAGAAATTGTACATTTAATTTATTATTTAATTAATTTAATTAACAAACCTCTTCCGTAGCCCGACGAACATTGGAAACACTATTCACTGCAACAGTTATTTCCTTCCATATAGCATTCTTTTGCTGGCCTTTAATGCCAGCTATAGGCTACCAAATAAAACCAGACGGTTCGCAGCAGTGACCCGAGCGTCTCCATTTGGGTCTCGGAAAAATTCCTCTATTTTACCGTTGGACGTTTCTCCATGTCGTAAAAGTTAGGGGCGAGACTTCTGAAGAAGTGCTTTTATATGGGCGTGTTACGTTAATTACGATCGATCTCAGCCGCCGTATTTATCAACACCAAGATCCTTCGTACGCTGGGATTGGTGTGATACGAAGGTTTCGTAAATCTCACGCGGGACCTATCGTAAGATGAATCATGCGTTCAGATTTGCGCTCATTTCTACGTTTGTTTGATATATGAGGGCCACTGTGTCTACCTCTCTTTCTCCCCAAGGCGACCGGAGGGCTATAGATGGAAGTCTGGGAAGGCCGGTACTATGACCAACCCTTCCAGTGCCAATAGGAACAAGGAGTACCCACCTCAGACGGTAGAGAAAAAAAGATGTAATATATTGATAGAGAGAGAGAGGGAGAGAGAGAAAGAAGGACATTCGGTATGTGAGTGCCTCTTCGAGAGCACCACCAGGGGTAGGTGCCTGATAATTAGGAAAATATGTGTTGCAATGCTATGCAGACATTTCATTAGAAATCCTTTTGGAGGCCTCAAGCCTATAGTTTATACGTAGGTTACACGTTTGAATAAACTTTGCAGAAAGCTTTCATTTTCGAAGGCTTTAGCCCATTTTTTAAATATTTAAAGGGCCAGCATATCATTCTTTATTTCAGGGCCAGCTATGAAAAAAATGCTAGGATCTGAAGCTGTTTTTTTTTTTGCTATAATTTAATAACCATGTTTATTGAAACCCTAACTGCAAGAGTTGATAGCAACACAATGTATTTACGCCCTCTTAATTTTAATTCAAGCCAGACCTTGCCTTCCTTCAATCAAATATAATTTGATTGAAGGCCATAACATTAGGCTATATAAACAAAGCTAGGAAGGAAGCCTAACCTCACTCACCTTAACCAAGTCACTTCAAAATTAATTCTGTGCATGCGTTCTTAAGTGTGCTTTGGCATGCATGAGTGTGTGTGTGTGTGTGTGTGTGTGTGTGTGTGTGTGTGTGTGTGTGTGTGTGTGTGTGTGTGTGTATGTGTGTGTGTGTGTGTGTGTGTGTGTGTGTGTGTGTGTATGTGTGTGTGTGTGTGTGTGTGTGTGTGTGTGTGTGTGTGTGTGTGTGTGTGTGTGTGTGTGTGTGTGTGTGTGTGTTAGGTGTTCATGTTTTTTTCCGTCTTATCTGCCCAGCAGCTTGCACCAGGCCGGCTGAAGATCAGACTGCTGAAAGAAGAGCCTCTGAAAGGTGAGCCCTCCACACCAAATGCTTGGGCCCCTCCCATCGCTCCCATGCACAACACATCTGTACGCACATGGGCCCCTGCAGCCCTAGCCTAGTTCTTCTTCTTTATCCATTCCAAGCTCCTTTATGTGTGTTAAGCTTGAGCAACTCTTGCATTCTCATTATTTCGTTGTTAGATTACAATGCTCGGATGTTACTCGGTCATTAAAGTCTAGTGGTTACGGTGTCCCAGCCGAAAAAGGTTCTGGGTTTGAACCCTGATGTCTGCACTGCGGTGGTCTGCAGTACTACCCCTAGGTGCCCTTGGGCAAGAATCCTTACCCCCCCATACCTGCTCCTTGATGACATGTATCTGAACTCGCTGTGCATTCTCATTCTGAGCGGTGGTCACATTGGCGGAGAAGGTTAGGGGTACTGTCCCCCTGGTAGGGCAGACTGGGGCCAGCTACTGCGCCTGCTCATGTTTAGTCAGAGCATCCCCTTGCCAACCGCCCAGGCCCACACTGTTTAACCCTAGCCTTGGAGCCAGACAAATCCGCAAGCTCATGTTTTATTTCAAATGTGCCTCACAACCCCCCCCCCCTCCCCCCCCCTCCCCCCCCCCCCCCCCCCCCCCCCCCCCCCCCCCCCCACCCCCCCCCCGTTCAGAAAGATTTCCAGCAGACCCGGCCCGGGTCACAGCCTTATGGGAGCGCCGTTGAAGAATTTGATGATGGCTGCCACTGATGTGTCACACGTTTCGTTGATCTGATTTGCTGTGGCTCTATCCTATTGCGTCCAGAAGCATCTCGTCTGCGCCGCTGTTGATAGCGCCCCTCGGTAATCGAAAAATGAACGGAGAAGTTCCAGACTGAGCCCTGTTTGGGAATCGGTCCCGGGGAGGCCTGGCTAGTCTCAGCCTACCACGGTGTTGAATGACAGTACTCCACAGTGTCCCCTAACGGGGGATGGACACGAGGAGGGTCCTTGCGCCAACACTCGACGCTGTATTGAGCCGCTGAAGCCACAGAGAACAGGGTTACCGTATATACTGTGTTCATATTTGGATTTGTGTGTGCTTGTTGCAGCCCCTGTTCCCCCCGCCTCCCAGCCCACCCCGAGCCTCGCCAGCGGAAGGAAGCAGAGACTCAGAGGAAAGATCTGTGGACAGTGTGAAGTCATGGCCGCCGGACTGGTACATACGCACGCACATGCTCGCACACACACACACACACACACACACACACACACACACACACACACACACACACACACACACACACACACACTCACTCATGCACATAGTGCATGAAAACACAAACCATGTGACCCCCTCTTAACGTGCCGGGGCTGGATAAGGTGAACATAAAGAGGACTCCAGCAACCCGTGTAGCCTGTGCCTTTCTGCCGTCTTCCGTCTGCGTCCCTCGCTCCCTCGCTCCCTCCCTTCGCTTCCTCTCTCCCTTGCTCCCTCCCTCCCTCTTTCTCTCGCTCTAGCGGACGATCACGATGCTCTCTCTCGTCCGCTACTTTGTTGGCCGCTGTTCTTTTTTCTTATTTCTTCTCTTGTCCACTTCCTTCTGTCCCTCTCCATCGCTGTATAGCCCCATCCCTCATTTCCTCCTCTCTGTCTCTCTCTCTCACTCTTTCTCTCCCTCTATCCCTCCCTCCCTCACTTTCTGTATTGAACGTAAATCAACTTTATTGGCAGGTAAAATAAACGCTATCATTGCGAAAGCAGTAAAATATAAACAGGGAAATGTAAAATAAAAGAATTCGAAGAAGAAAAAATTGTGATATAAAGTGCTCTAAAAAGGTAAACATGACATCAGTGATGTACAAAGGCAGTAGAAAATAAACTACTTTACAGAGGTATAAGAAGCTAAAATATAAAATCCTATAAAAACAAATTACAACGTTAAATATACAATTATAAAAATACAGTTGGTTCTAGTGTGCAGATTTGTGCACGTTTGGAAGCATGACTGCTCTACAGGGTAAACAGACAAGGAAATGGAAGGTTTAAATGGGTTTTGGATTGAGTTAGCTTGGGTTGTATGCCCTCTTCTCTACACAACAGGGGACCGTTGTGTAGTGCGCTGCTTTTATCTGACAGTCTTGTGTATTCCCCAACAGAAATAGCAGTTAATTCCTATCCGTAGTGTTCTTAAGTGTGTGTGTGTGTGTGTGTGTGTGTGTGTGTGTGTGTGTGTGTGTGTGTGTGTGTGTGTGTGTGTGTGTGTGTGTGTGTGTGTGTGTGTGTGTGTGTGTGTGTGTGTGTGTGTGTGTTTGTGTTTGCAATCATAACAGTTTAGCTTGATCTGTCTATCAATACTCAAGACCTCGGTGGACATCATTGTTTACATAAACACACATTACCTGACTACATCTCTCTCTCTATCTCTCTCGCTCTCGCTCTCTCTCTGTCTCAATCTGTCTCTCTCTTTTTCACTCTCTGTCACTCAACCTTTGTATATCCACTAAGTCCCTCAGGTTCAGAAGAGAGAAAATAAACTTTGTGTGTGTGTATGTGTTTCTATGCTTTCCAGTAGTCCAATTTTCTAATCTGAAGTTATTACTGAATTCCTACCTTGTAGCCAACAGCATGATGTGTTTGTGTGTGTGTGTGTGTGTGTGTGTGTGTGTGTGTGTGTGTGTGTGTGTGTGTGTGTGTGTGTGTGTGTGTGTGTGTGTGTGTGTGTGTGTGTGTGTGTGTGTGTGTGTGTGTGTGTGTGTGTGTGTTTCTGTGTGTGTGTCTATGATGTGTGTATGTGTTTGTATGTGTGTCAAATTAGGGCCAGTAATAGAACATTCTTACCCAGTAGCCAGCAGTTTCTTTACATAACAGATGCTACCAATTATTGTTCATATCTAGTTGTGTTGATGTGTGTGTGTGTGAGTGTCTGTATGTGTTTGTGTGTGTGGACTAGAACAGTGTTCAAAGTCAGTTTGGCAAGAGAATGAAGGTGTGTATGTATGGAAGCAGGAGCGGTAAGGGCTAAACTGCTGAAGGAGACAGACCCTACGTGTCTTGGGTCAAGATTCGCCAGGGGCCAAGTTATGCTAGCCCGGCGCCATGATGTGTAATGTGGTCATTTGGTAGATGGTGCGTTTTATGATGATAGCGCTTCATTGTCCAATAGAGGGGTTGAGGCCCCTAGTGCCCAATACTGCTGGTCTTAATAGGCATGTTTAAGGTTTACTGGGAAGGGCACCCACACACACACACACACACACACACACACACACACACACAGACACAAGCAAGCACGCACGCATGCACGTACGCACGCACACACACACACACAAACACACACACACACACACACACACACACACACACACACACACACACACACACACACCACACACACACACACACACACACACACACACACACACACACACACACACACACACAAAATCACACGCAAACATATACAATTTGGATGGCCCTTGTGCCCCATAATGATGGCAATGATGACAAGTGTTATGGCTGTCTGTGTTGTCGTCTCTAGAAGCACACGGAAGCACGTTGCACATAAGCACTCACTCGCTCATGTACACGCACGCACACATGCATGCACGCACACACGCAGGCAGGCACGCACGAAGACTATTTCCTATTTTTTTTTTACTTGCTGCACATTAACACTCAGACTCACACATACACATGCACATACACATATACACAGATACCTGACCAGTAATCACAGGCACACCACTTCGTCTTTAACATATTGATATTGACACACAGACACACACTTACAAACCCACCCAAATATACTAGCAGCCTATATTCTGAGGCATAGCAACAGGCTGTGGCTTCCTCCAGCTGAGGGAAGAGAGAGATGTTCTGCTTTGCTAGCCTGCTATGGATGCCTAATCTCTGGGGAGCCTCTCGTAATTCATCCCCATGTTGTCAGTGGGAAAATGAGGCCCCTGCTTTATGGAACTGTTATAGTCAATCACATCACATCTGGAGGGCCTGGTGAGAAAGACCGTAATGAACAGAAGAAATGAGCGATAAAACACGTTGAGGAGAAGGAAATCATCTTCAGAGAACTTTAGTCTGCGAGGCGTCCATGAACGCTAATTAGAGCATGGAGCAGGTTTGTCACGCTTTGGCAAAATGACACAAACAAAATCATAAATGGACATTAAAACGATGAGTAAGAATGAGTGTCACGGCTGTTATAAAGAAACTAACCGTGAAAAAAACTTCTGACCTTCACAGCAAGTTCTAACACGTCTGTAATTTTCATTCGGAAAGGCCTGCCAATTTTGAATAACTAATGTGTTATCCTCGTGAGTCATGCAGTTGCCAAGTGGTTTAAGATGATGCTCGAGGGGAAATCCTTGCCGCGTCGGAGCACCAATAAATTATTTTAGCCAGTTGAGGCGGAGACGGTGTAGGTCAGTTTTTAATATTGTTTGCGATTTTTATCACATCGCTGTCACATTGAAATACATAACGGTTCAATTTTAGTTATAGACAAGCCTGCCTTTACCCTTTTAGACACTTTTAACTGTGTTAAACTGTTTATTACCATCCACATTCCACAGCAACTGTGTTGTGGTTTCACATAATTTCTGGAGCTTTGGCAAAGGTGGACCAGAGAGTCTAGTGATCATGGTGCTTGACCCCAGTCTACCTGTAGGTGTCCTTGCCCCTATCACAGTGAAGGGACCCTACCTTAATGCAATGCTCCTACCTTAATGCCATGGCCCTCCCTTAATGCCATATCCCTATCTTAATGCCATGCTCCTACATTAATGCCATGACCCTACCTTAATGCCATGACCCTACATTAATGCCATGACCCTACCTTAATGCCATGACCCTACCTCAATGACATTACCCTACCTTAATGCCATGCTCCTACATTAATGCCATTACCCTACCTTAAAGCCATGACCCTCCCTTAATGCAATTACTTTACCTTAATGCCATGATCCTACCTTAATGTCATGCACCTACCTTAGTGACAAGACCCTACCAGTTCCTCAATGACATGCATACATGCGGTGTAAGTTGCTTTGGATAAAATGGCAATGATTTAATTAGTAAGTAGCCTCCAATAGGCCCAGCTTCTTCTGATCAATAATATATAAGTCTACAACTAGATGCTACTTTTCAGCAGCAGCCTTAATGCCTATCTATGCTCTCTCTCTCTCTCTCTCTCTCTCTCTCTCTCTCTCTCTCTCTCTCTCTCTCTCTCTCTCGCTCACTCTTACTCCACCACTCTTCTCTGGCCCGCCTGGCGGCTCGGTCCATTACACTAGCCAGGCAAGTTTTTTTTCTTTGCTAATAAGACCTGACTCTAACAGACACACACCGTAATGACCTCCCTTAAGATCTATTCAGCTCTATATGCATGCATGCACGCACACAAGAACACACACACACATACACACACACATAAGAACACACACAGGCAAGAACACAGACAGAAAAGAAAACACACACACAGATACACACACACTACTGCCATGGTCCTGCCATAGAGGTCATTTCAATATTCATTCCTCCTGACACAGTTTGTTTGAAAAGGTTGCGGTTAGGGGGAAGTTGGACATACCCAGCTTAGGGTTTAACTTATCTCTGCTTGTCAGCGGAGATAACGCTGTGCACGTGCAAAACACATCATACAGGTGAGGATCGGGTTACTTCTTTCTTTCACTCATATGATACGACATGCACACACACACACATGCACACACGCACTCCCACGCATCACACACATATACACACACGCACCCGAAACCTCACACACAGGCACACATCTTATACACACACACACACACATCCTCCTACGGGGATCTCTGACGTCATTGGGTTTGTGTTTTGTCTCACAGGCGTGTCCCGAATGTGGAGAGGACTACTGCGTGGGCTGCTTTACCAAGTTCCACCAGAAGGGGGCACTGAAGCTCCACAGGATGGTCCCCATTCAGGTGGGCAGGGCCACGCTCGAACACTTGCCCTCTTTTCCCCTCTCTCCGTCCTGCTCCATCACTCCTCTGGTCTTAGTCTCGGAGTCGGTTCCGCGCTTGTTTCTCATGCACACTCGGATCACACTCTGCTCCCCCTGCCCCGAGGCTCTGCCCCTGTCCGTTTGCATTGGCCGTCGATTCAACTTGTTTGTTGAATATCAATAGTTCTTCTTTCTCTCTTTTATGTCTCGCCGTCTCTTCCGCTCCGTAGCTCTCGCTCTCTGTCTCTTGATCTCGCTCTCCCTGTTTCCTCTATCTCTTTAGTCCTACACCCATCAATCACATATAAGTTGGCCGTACACAATCTTAAAGTGTGTGTGTGTGTGTGTGTGTGTGTGTGTGTGTGTGTGTGTGTGTGTGTGTGTGTGTGTGTGTGTGTGTGTGTGTGTGTGTGTGTGTGTGTGTGTGTGTGTGTGTGTGTGTGTGTGTGCGTGTGTTTGTGCGTGTGTGTGTGTGTAGTTCTCCCATTAAAAATTATATATTATGCTTAATCGCACTCATAATCAAGCAGACTCACACATTCACTCACAAACGCACAGACACAAACGCCACACACAATGGCCAAAAGTATCAAGCAATGATCAATTGGACTATACAACGTTTCCATGGGCCTATTTTTTCTTAATTAAAACCTCTATTCATTTAACAATCCAAATCTATCATATTCGATGCGAGAAATCCTGCGTCGGTTGATGAGTTATGCTATTACTATTCATTATGTGAAGTTATAGAAATGTATACGGACAGATATATTCAATTACAACGCTCTATTTCAAATGAGTGTTGTTCCTAGCTCATGCATAACTAATTTGAGGAGTGTTCAACATTGATATTTCAACATTATTCATTTCCATCAGCCAATAAAACATCTAAATCGCCCTACTCACACACACTGGTAGGAATTACACTTAATTGGGATCACAGCACTCGCATCCCATTGGCTTTACTCATTCAATTTACGACAAGTTTGTTTCAAAAGTCAATATTTGTATTCTCATGATCGTGTTGTTGTCGTACGCCGTGTTTCTAACGAGTATCTGTTTACTAATAGACCTAGGGTGTAGGCATGCATTGCTGAGCCTTTCTTCCATCTGTCTATCTCTTTATCAGTATTGCATCTAGTCCTCCAATCAGGATCCAGGTTTTCCTCATGTACGCTGCCTGATAGGGAGCACAGCATCATGAACCTGCTGCAATGCAGTATCTGGCTGGTCGTCCAATATCTGTGTGTGTCTGTGTGTGGGTGTGTGTGGGGATATGTGTGTCTGTGTGTACGTGTGCATGTTTGTGTGTGTGTGTGTGTGTGTGTGTGTGTGTGTGTGTGTGTGTGTGTGTGTGCGTGCGACTGTGTGTGTGTGTAACGGAGGAGGTGCGCTCCGTTGCCAATGCCATTTCGTTAATTGTGATTAGTTACATAACATAAGATTATTCACGACACATTATGATTAGTAGTATTGTCATTATTAGTATTTCACAGTAGGACTCAAGCTAATATCATTCATATCTCTTTATTAGTTTTTCTGTGTGTGTGTGTGTGTGTGTGTGTGTGTGTGTGTGTGTTGCAGTGCGGAGTAAGTATGCGATCGCTTTTCTTGTGAAAGAGAGCCGATGTAACTAACTAGCAGCGGAACAGAGCTGATGCGTTTTTATGCAGCTGTGGGTCTCACTAACTGCCGCTGAGGGCGTAGCAATACCACTGACCGACAGGCAAAGGGACACACACAAGTACAGGAGCTGCCATGGGACTGGCACAGTGGCAGTAACCTCCACATGTTCTCCTTCTCTCCATCTCCTTTTTCTCTCTCCTCTTACCTCTCACTGTCTCTCTGTGTTTTCCTCTCATTCATCTCGTCGTCTGTGAGCATATGTATTCCTCTGTGTATTCATACAGAGTGATGGTACAGTACACGCACACACACACACAGACACACACACGCACACACGCACACACGCACACACACACACACACACACGCACACACACACACACACACACACACACACACACACACACACACAACAATAGTTGGGTTTGGCAGGACACATAGATTGGGGATTATGCGTGCGCAGCCGACGCAGGCTCCTCTCTCTCCGATGCTAATCCTGTTCCATTTGCCTTCGAAAGAACAAGGCGCTGAGAGAGTGCGAGGGAGAGAAAAAAGAGACACAAAAAGAATATTAATTTCATCAGTGCCTACTCAGCTGCTGTTTCCAGGCTCACACAGGCACACACAAGAACGAACGCACACACAGAGACACACACGCACACACACACACACACACACAGACACAGACACACACACACACACGTCACACGCACACACAGCTATCGCGCTGTTGGCTACAAGGTAAGAATTCCACAGTACTTACTTTAGATTTGAAAATTGGACTACGGGAAAGCACACACACACACACACACACACACACACACACACACACACACACACACACACACACACACACACACACACACACACACACACACACACACACACACACACACACACACACACACACAAAAGTACACACACACAGTTGATGTTCTCTCTTCTGAACCGGTGTGGACTTAGTGGATGTGAAAAGGTTGTGAGAGCGAGAGAGAGAAAGAGAGGGAGAGAGAGAGAAAGAGAGAGACTGAGATAGAGAGACAGACAGACAGAGACAGACAAGACAGGCGGACAGCATTGCATCTGGGATAGATCTGCTCTCTGAGAGAACCTGAACATCAGCACTGCCGGGCAATCGATCAATCTATCAATCAATCATTTATGAGGCAAATATTGAAAGCATGCAAGGACACCAGTAGATGTTGCGCAAGGTTAATTTACTTGTGCTACTGCCACTGCATGCATAAACGCAGTAAAGGTTTCAGTGGGAGAAAGAACTAAGCACGTTTGCTGATGCTGCTGATAGAGCTGCTTTGAAAATTTGGGGGAAACACGTGCGCTTGCACCTGTTTGATTGCATTAAGACTGATACAATTTTGCAGGCAATGGTGGGATCCTGTGGCTATAGGATTAGCATGGCGAACGTAACTTTGGGCGACACCAGGATAAACTCATTTCTTATTCGCGTAACAAACGCGCTTATCCTATTTAATGTAAATTGCGACCCAAAAAAGCCCCTGTCCTGGTGGGGCAGTCGCTGATACAGAGAAGCTCCCAGACTGGAATCTAAAGGAGTGATTGGGAAGGCCATTCAACACGTCCTCATGTGTACCAGGTTCAAGTTTTTATTTGTTTTCACCCCCCCATCCTTCCGTTCAGAAGATGTTAGAAGCTGCGGTACGCGAGGAATAAAATTGGCCCAAAATAAACCAACAACAAATTCACATTCCACATTCACATCTGTTTAGCACCAAACCCCGCCTGGTTGGTGTGTGTAACACTCCTTACACTCCCTTGCCTTCGAAGGGGAGAATTATTCAGATGTATGGCCCCGGTTTAAAACTGGGGCCATTTCTCCTCGGCAAAAACACAAATAAGCACGGCAATGTCGCAATAACTGAACTCAACAAAAACAACAACCAAAAGTTGAGCCATTCCATCACAACACACCCGAGCAGCTGTCATGTGTCCGGTTTGATCGAAGCCATCTTTCTCCGGTGACCCCCTCCTCCCCTCTGTTGCTGTCTCCCCCCCCCCCCCCCCCATGCTCTGTGGTGAGGAGAGGAGAATAGGACGGCTTCAAGGACGCCACGGCGAGCTGTGGAAACGGGTTAACCCCGGCCAGCGCACTGGTCACCGTTGATTAATAGAATAGAGTAATGAATTCAGCCCGGCACGGCAGAGAAAATCTATCAGCACCCGGCTGTGTGTTGTGTGTGTGTGTGTGTGTGTGTGTGTGTGTGTGTGTGTGTGTGTGTGTGTGTGTGTGTGTGTGTGTGTGTGTGTGTGTGTGTGTGTGTGTGTGTGTGTGTGTGTGTGTGTGTGTGTTTGTGTGTTGGTGTGTGTGTGTGTGTGTGTGTGTGTGTGTGATGTGGGTCTGGGTCTGGGGGTGTGTGTGTGTGTGTGTGTGTGTGTGTGTGTGTGTGTGTGTGTGTGTGTGTGTGTGTGTGTATGGTGTGTGTGTGTGTGTCTGTCTGTGTCTGTATGTGTGTGTGTGTCTGTGTTGTTGGTGTTTTGCCTACAATTTGGTAGATATTGGAGAGGACAGCTATATGTAATTTACTTTTTTTCTTTTTTCGTAAGTGGAGGGAAAGCGGTCTGCCATGTTGTGGGGCAAGAGGGAGTCGGAGAAATTGATCCCTGGCGCGCTGTAAATAATTAGAGTGCAACGTGTACACGGATAAACCGAAAGGAGGAATTTTGCTACACACATACACACAGTCACAAGGACGCAAACAAGCACACATATTATCCAAACATTCCTTGTATGCATGCATACATACAAGTACACATGCATTACACACATTCCTCACAGTATTACACACACACACACACACACACACACACACACACACACACACACACACACACACACACACACACACACACACACACACACACACACACACACACACACACACACACACACACACACACTAATATTTTGTGTCACAGCGTGGTATTTTTTAACAGTAGGCAGGAGAGGTGCAGGCATTGACCAGACCAAGAGTTTATCTTTGTGACGCTCTGTGATGCAGTAGCAAGACCTTAGCACTTAAAATAATTAGTGTCTAACCTTTTAAATGGGACCTATCTAAAGTCTTTATAGCAGGTCTTGACTCCTCGTCTTCTCTCATTAATGGACTTTATGTTTGATTTGCTTAGGTTGAGGATACATATGCTAATCAGCCAGAAATATATAATTTTTTTTATCAGTTGTGTGTTATTTTTTCTTTGTATTATATTTTGTATGTTCGATTAATCGATTTAGTTATTTCACTCATACAATCCTCATCGCAGTTCCTCAATCAAGGAGATACCTTTGTTGTCAAACCGATGTTAGATTATAGTAAAACAGACCTTTTAAATGGTAATTAACAAAAGGAAGCGAGACAAACATGTTGACAAACTCAATTCACAACACATTTAGGCCCAATCCCATTTCTACCCCTTCCCCTTACCCCTCCCCCTTGTTTTGAAGGGGTAAGGGGTAGAAATGGGATTCGGCTTTAGGCCCAATCCCATTTCTACCCCTTACCCCTTTTTTTGGGCCTTAGTATTTATTTGGGAAGGGGTAGAGGGGGGTCGTGGTTTGAGTGCAAATCGAATCGTCCTGCAGTTGCTTCCAAATCGAACATCCACATAATTAAACTCTGTCTCCTCTCCCACCACCGTTTTCCGGTCCTGACAGGCGGAGCTGCAGACCCACGTCAGCACTCTGGCCGTTGTCAGCAGCTTCCGCAGACAAGTTAACCCCGGCGCGCGGCCCCGGGCCCCGGCCCCCACCAAAGCGCCCCCTTACTCCACAGCGGATCAATACCTCATTCCCAGACCCCATCTCCACGCTGACTCCCACGGCGGGCCCCACCACCATCACCAACCCCAACCCCAACCGTCCCCCCCGGGCCCCCGGCGACCCGGGGGGGACACGGATCCACCGGCCGCTGCGAGCGGAAGGAGCAGGAAGGCTAAGGGAGAGGGGCGGAGTCCCGAGCCGACCAGGGGGTGGGACAGACCTGCCGACCCCGCCCTTTATCACACCGAGCACGTTGAGGTGAGTTCGGAAACACCACACACGCACACATACACACGCACACAAACACACACACACACACACACACACAAACACACACACACACACACACACACACACACACACACACACACACACACACACACACACACACACACACACACACACACACTCACACAGAGCTTTGACCGGCACGCAGGCAGGCATGCACGCGCATACACACACACATTCACCCATGCAGGCACACGGTTATGCTCGCTTTTCACATTTTCTACAAGAAAAACATAAGGACTTTGGTGTTTTGTATGGACTATCTTGACCGTGCATGGGTGGAAATGAGTCATTCCAGGCTGGTGTCAAGGCTCTGGGCTCTTTCATTTCGCGCAGATGCAGACGTCTCCGGTAGACCCTGCAGTCGGGCATAACAGGAGTCCACACAATGGTTTGTTGGTCGGCATTTGTTTATCCAGCGGCTGACGCAGGACATGCTTGGCGTCGGAGGCTGAATGGTCGCGCGTCAGGGCTAGCCGAGTTAGCACTCAGGTGTCTCCAGGACTGAAGGACGCTTATTTGCATGCAACAGCGACCAAGAAGGAAAGAGACCGGGCAGAAATGATAAAGGCCTGTTAAGTATTTTTTATTTTGGGCTGGGACGACGTGTTTCCGTTCCATTTCAGTTTCTAATCCATTTTTATTATTTTACTATTATTTTATTATTATTTGTGAATTGTATTAACCTGACAGCGCTTAGTTCCATGTGTGAGAACACGGTGTATTATCCCGCTGGAGTCATGCAGACGGTTTACCTGGATGACAACCCCCTGGGGACAATTGTGTTCCTCAGTGTGGATTCCCCATGTCAAATAACCGTACTCGTTGTTTTCGGATGGTGTGCGCTCGGAGCGTCAACAGCAGAGCCTACTCACAATACATCCAAGACTACATATTTACCCATTTGCCGCCATTAATTATTGAAGCACTTACGGACGGTCTTGAGTTGTTGTTTCGTGCTTCATCTAAATAGCATTATTTGTTTTTGACGTATCAATCCATATTTTTGTTTTAATGAAGACCCTGAACAATCTCTCGATTGATTTGTTCATCAGTGGCTTGCGGTGCGCTGAGTCTGGTTTGGTTGCTAGCCCTGACAGCTGGATGAAATTTACCCAAAATGACAGGGCTGGTCCAGAATCTGACCTTGTTTGTTCGTGTGACGTTGGTGGTTCTGTTTTAGAATAGTGTTGAAACAATGTTTGTTTTTTCGGACTCACTGGGGCCTTTGTTGTTTCTACCTTCAGATATCCATATATTTGGTCACTCCTCTCTGCTGTTGGGTATAAAAATCGCTTCGCGTGTGGTAAGACAAAGCGGGTCAAATTTAAACACGCCTAAAAGCACTTCAAAGCACATTTTAAAACTCTTCAGAGACACTTTAGGCTCTCGGCATAACTCATTATTTATGACACTTTATAGGTTAAATAGTTAATCAAATCATACAAAAAATGAAATCGAATTGATTCAGATAAAAAATGGTCGTTATAGTTGCGGCCCCTTAGTTTAGATAGCTTGTGTGTATGTATCGCTGACATACCCACGTATTTGCGGCTTTGCTGAGGGAATGCTAAATTGAATTTTCAAACTCTCCCAAAGCTCGATAACTCAGTGGCTTGACAGGTGTGCTGGTAATAAACAGAGTGGCTGGTGATGTCTCGTGAGTGAGTGCGTCTCCCCGTCATTTGAGTTTTTTCATTGATGGTCCCAGGCTAGTATTTTGTACCAGAAATAAAAAGTACAGAAGGAAGCCCTGATCGCTGTTGAAAGTGTTTTGGTTTACTAACTGCTGGATATGGCTGGTGAGGGCGATGGGACAGCTGTCTTGGTTGGTCGGGTGGTTACTGAACGGCATCAAATGAATTTTGACAGCTTTCTGGTGCACACAAAGAAAGGCACATCATTTATTTTCAGCAGCCAATTTTTCGGCAAACCCCAGTAGCCAACAGTAAGAGCCACTCCATGACCGAGACGTGTGTGTGTTTCTCTTTTGAGATTTTGCACTATATTTGTGTTTCAATTTTGTTGTCACCAGCGGTAGCTTGTTCTTATCCAATGTCATCTTCCTTGAAAAAGAACAAAACACACACACTACCCTTTTAAAATTTCACAATGCTTTTCCAACTATTTTGTGACCTTGCACAAATTTAAGACGTCGTTCTGGGAATGTGGTGCTGCTCCGAGAACTGGCAGGCTTTCTTCTACTGTCCAATATTCGTAATATATTTGTTCCACGGGCTTTGAAGGTAAACAATGCAGGGGATGGAGGGGACCAAGGGGCGACAGACACCGAAGAGGAGGACGAGGAGGAGGATGACAGCAGCGGTGATGGCTATGACGATGGAGATAACGAAAGAGAGATGGAGGAAGGACAGGAGGGAGTGGAGGGCATATCCCTTCTGGACGGAGTGTATGACGAAGAGGACTCGGCTCTGGGCTTCCAGAAGGCTCTGAGGGAGTGGAGGGGCCAGGGGACAGGAGAGATGAGGAGGAGCGGGAGCAGCGGAGGAGGAGAGGAACGTGACGAGAGAGGCTGGAGACCCACCGAGGACCCTCCAGGTGTCTCTATCATGCACACACACACACACGCACGCACGCACGCACGCACGCACGCACGCACACACGCACGCACGCACGCACGCACGCACGCACGCACGCACGCACGCACGCACGCACGCACACACACCACACACACACACACACACACACACACACACACACACACACACACACACACACACACACACACACACACACACACACAGATAGGTTTACGGGCACACTTTAAGCAAGGGCTACGTTTATCCACACAGAGACACAGACACACACTGATGATGTAGCCTTTTAGGTGAAATTAGTTATCCAGTAACGAGTTACAGGAGTTTTGTTCCCTTGGTGTTACCCTTAGTCAGTCACTCTCTCTCAGTCTCTCACTCTAAATGCACACACTAAATGCTTAAAGCCACAGCAGGGGTGTAATCGATGGTTGTTGCGTATTGCGATAAGGAGAGCCATCTTGGGGTTGGGGAAACTAAACGATCTGTTGTGTGTGTGTATGGGTGTGTAGCCAGACACCCCATCTAAAGCTCATCTGGCAATGTTTATTCCTTTGAATGTGTGTGCTTCTGTTTGCGTTTCTGTGTGTGTGTGTGTGGTGTTTGTGTGTGTGTGTGTGTGTGTGTGTGTGTGTGTGTGTGTGTGTGTGTGTGTGTGTGTGTGTGTGTGTGTGTGTGTGTGTGTGTGTGTGTGCACACAGGTGGACAAATATGTGTGCATGGATACACTATGTTTTGTATCTTTAGTCTGTGTGGGGCTGTGTATTATTAGTCCCAACCCTCTAGGTGGTTGCGTGTGTGCATACGTGTGTGTGTGTGTGTGTGTATTGTGTGTACTACGGAGGTGTTTGTGCTTTTTATTCGGGCCTCCTATTTTCTCTGCTTTACTGCTTGGACAGACTCCGCTCCTCTCGCCCCTCGCCCTGCGCTGCAATTTGCTGCTAGCCCCTCAAGTCCTAATTATTTCTGTCAGACCAATGGCACCCAGGCCCAATTTAAAGCTGCCACTGTGGACTGCCTGAGTGTCTGGGGTACAATCATAACATGCAATTTTTTTTCTCAGACACGCTCTTTCTCTCTCTTACCTCTCGCTCTCTCTCTCTCTCTCTCTTACCTCTCTCTCTCTCGCTCTCTCTCTCTCTCTCTCTCTCTCTCTCTCTCTCTCTCTCTCTCTCTCTCTCTCTCTCTCTCTCTCTCTCTCTCTAAATGTCTTTCTTCTTTTTATTTCTCTTTCTTCCTTTCTCTCTACTTACACAGTGCACACTTTGGCTCCTCTTTTTATTTTTTTGTCTCCTCATACACATGGAGCAGGCAGGGGAGATGATGAGGAAGAGTCTGTGTGTGTGTGTGTTTGTGTGTGTGTGTGTGTGTGTGTGTGCGTGTGTGTGTGCCTGTGTGTCACTCACTTCGTTCTTTCAGGTGGGGACAAGCTGAGTAGTTTTGAAGATGTTCTTTTTGTGCGGCTGGTGTCTGCCACGAGCGCTCTTCCTTTATTGTTCGATCTCTCTTACTCCGTCTCTCTCTCTCTCTCTCTCTCGCTCTAGCTCCCACTTTCACTCTCACTTCCACTCCCTCTTGCTCTCTCTCTCTCTCTCCCTCCCACTCCATCTTGCTCTCTCTCTCCCACACCCTCTTGCGAGAGAGAGAGAGAGAGAGAGAGAGAGGAGAGAGAGAGAGAGAGAGAGAGAGAGAGAGAGAGAGAGAGAGAGAGAGAGAGAGAGGAGAGAGAGCAAGAGGGAGTGGGAGAGAATGATCTCTCCCTCTCTCCCATTCCCTCTTGCTCTCTCTCTCTCTCTCTCTCTCTCTCTCGCTCTCTCTCTCTCCATCTTCCCTCTTGCTCTCTCTCTCTCCTCTCTCTCTCTCCCTCCCACTCCCTCTCCTCTCTCTCTCTCTCTTTCTCTCCCTCTCTCTCCCTCTTTCTCCCTCTCTCTCTGATGCTTTCATCTCTTGGTCTGTGACTCCTTCTGCCCTCCTGTCACCAACTTGATCTTTCTTTCTTATCTCTCACTTTCAAACACCCTCCCTTCACACTTTGTTAAACTCTCTCCCTCTTTTTTTTATCTTTTCCTCCTGCCCAGTGGCTATGGCAGCCATAGGAACCCAGGCTGGCCTTCCACCAAACAGGGGACCAGAAGCAGGGGGTGGAGGAGGTGGAGAAGGTAGAGGAGGAGGTGGTGGGGGAGAAGGTGGGGAGCGAGTGCCTGTCAATGTGGTATTCCAGGACGACAGCCTCTGTTATCTTGACAGACTGCTCCTCAAGAATCACCGCAGGTACACACACACACACACACACACACACACACACACACACACACACACACACACACACACACACACACACACACACACACACACACACACACACACACACACTGAAACGTACACATTCATACTGCATGCAGAAATACACGCAAAGATACATTCACACGTACATATAAACATACACATTTAATTCTTTATTTGAATCCACCAATCACATTACTAAAACACACCCACACACACACACACACACACACACACACACACACACACACACACACACACACACACACACACACACACACACACACACACACACACACACACACACACACACACACCTGTTCTTTGTGATGGCTGAGCTACCTCTCAGTGTGTGTGCACAGTAGCGCTGTGGTGGGGGGCATGTTAAAAATGTGGATACCAACATGTTGATTCCTTGGTTCCGTGTTTTCTTATGCTTGTGGTAGGTGGGCTACATTGGTAAACATGGGCCCAGAGGCAAAGAAAGTCTAACACTGAAGTAATATCACAGACAGTTGAGATAGATGTGTGTTTTAGCCTGAGGACTGACGGACCAAAAGAGAGACAGACTAGTTGTCAGGCATACAGAATGAGAGAGAGAGAGAGAGAGAGAGAGAGAGAGAGAGAGAGAGAGAGAGAGAGAGCCTAATGAGGAGGCAGACTGGAAGAGAATATTCAGACAGAAGTTAATTATGCATAGTTTCATTTGGAGGCGGCAAACAGAAAGGTTTGAGTTGAATGAGAAATCGAAGGGATAGGTAAAAGCAGACGCATAGGTATGCTCAAAAACAGAAACAAATATTAAAAACAAACCCCAACAACCGACAGCAGAAGCAGTTTGGGGGGAGAACATCGAAGAGAAGAGGGCAGCAGAGAGCAAGAAGAAAATATATCTATAAAAAGTAGCCTTGTTCTCACCAAAGTCTAGCTCCAGATGAAAACACAGCCTCCATGACACACACACACACACACACGCAAACGCAGACACACACATATACTTAAACCCTCACTCAGAGACCCACACAAAAACAACAATCTCACATACAGACACACACGCATGCACGCAAATAAACCATTCCTGGAGCATTCTCACTTATTTTGGGAGACGGATAGCAGACACATCACACTTTTCTGTGCACAGTACATCTCCATCGTAGGCTCTTTCATGACTCCAGGAGCCTGAGAGTTAAAACGCTAACCTCCGGTCCTGCACACACACACACACACCCAAACACGCACACACAAACGTGTACACACGCACACACACACACTCACACAGACACACACACACACACACACACACACACACACACACTACCCATCTATCTTTATATCTATCAATAAACACTCACTCAGAGAGAGAGAGAGAGAGAGAGAGAGAGAGAGAGAGATGCATGCACACACACACACACACACACACACACACACACACACACACACACACACACACACACACACACACACACACACACACACACACACACACACACACACACACACACACACACACACACACACACACATTGTCTGTTGTTTATTGCCCCTCTCTGCCTGCCTCAGTGTAGCTGTAGCCCATAGGAGCGGCCGCTGTCCAAAGCGTTTTGTCTGCACTCATTGTGTGCTGCAGGGCCTTTGCTTCAGCAGGTGCCTTACACCATCCCCGCTCTGCTTAAATGGCTGCTTTCAGAGGAGCCCGGTGGTCAATTGGAGCGCAGGCCAGAGGAATGGAGAGCAGAGAGCAGTCACAGAGTGCCTGGCTGTCGCCCTGCTGGATTGCAGGGGAGTTTCTTGGCTCCACCCCTGGAAAAGAGTGCAGCGGAGCAATCTAGAATGAGGCAATAAGGCAGCACCGGCAGCGGGGCTTAATGGCAAAATGGAGAGGGACTGGCAAGCATGGTGGGGAGAGAGGGAGAGAGGCAGAGAGAGGGAGAGAGAGGTACAGAGAGAGAAAGAGGGAGAGATGGAAAACGATTCCAGTTGTTCTGGTAGGATCACAGGGTGAGAGGGAAGGATGTGAAAAAGCATTTATTCGTGTGTGTGCGCGTGCGTGTTTTGTTTCAGAACACCAATCAAACTGCATCGACTGAATTCAGACCCCGGCCTCGATTCAACATCGCTGGCTCACACTCAGGACGGGCCGGCGGACCGCACCCTGACTGGTGAATCTCACACACACACACACACACACACACACACACACACACACACACACACACACACACACACACACACACACACACACACACACACACACACACACACACACACACACACACACACACACACCTATACACACACACTGCGATATACACACACACACACTCTCTCACACATCTACACACGCATACAGAATCTCAGCAGGTAACCGCCATGACCTGATAAGCCTTGACAAACACATGCACACACTGTATCTCCATGATCCCCTGTTCGATGCTGTAAGGAATGCTGACACATCACCTTCTGATGCGTGTGTGAGTTCTACACACTCACGTCTTAACTCCCCGCTGAGACTTTGACAGACGATCCCAGGAGAAAGTAATAGGTAATGGATAAGGACAGGGTAGCACACACACACACACACACACACACACACACACACACACACTCACTCACTCACTCACTCACTCACTCACTCACTCACTCACTCACTGATAAACACAAAAAAATACTGACTCACTGATTAACACACACACACACACACACACACACACACACACACACACACACACACACACACACACACACACACACACACACACACACACACACACACACACACACACACACACACACACACACACACACGCACACACACATCCACACACACACATCCACACAAACACAAAGACAGCGGGTCAGCTATATTGGTGCCTGCCCATCCATCCATGGCTGTGTGACGGGTAATCACTGACTGTGATTGTGTGGGTAGGGGGTCTGTTAGAGACAGCTCACGCCTGACAGGGCGAGCCCTGCCTGGAGCTGGGCTAGGGATTGGTGGTGGTGGTGCTGGAGGTATGTGTGTGTGTTTGGGGGACGAGGGGGGTTGTGATGGGTACAACCAGAGAGAGTGTGTTGGCCTGTGGCCTGGAGTTGTGGGGGCCTACAGCTCATCAGTCAGGGGAGTGTGCAGTGTGTGACCGGCCCCCAGCCGTGCGGGCTGTCAAGTGGGACGGAAGGACTGGGGGTTATTTCTTCCCTCCCACACACAGCCACTCGCACGCAAGCACACATACATACACGCACACCTGCGCACCCACACACACGCACACCTACACACACACACACACACACACACACACACACACACACACACACACACACACACACACACACACACACACACACACACACACACACACACACACACACACACACACACACACACACACACACACACACACACAGCAACACACACACACACAGGGATGCCCCCTCCCTCCCAAGGCTGATGTGAATATCCTCCCATCGCATTTCATATTTCACTGCCTTACTGCTCCTGCATCATGGAGCCCTTGTTGGAGCCCGACGCACTGACACGTCTTCAGGGGCCGCCGGTCCCGTCCAGCACGTCCCCTGGTGCCGAACCAGGCTTCATTCATTTAACTTTTAGTTTCTCCGCAACGGTGGGATCAAAGGTCATCATTTCTCGGCAGCCCCAGTCGCTTAAAACGGACACGCAGAGATGTATGTAGGTTGTACAGCGTACCACAGGCCGTAGGTAACAAGATTCGGACAAGTCGTTTCACGGGACTCCCCTTCTGGACGTACAATGATTAATTTCGAAAACAACTGAATCTGGGTTTGACAGGTAAATAACAATTTACAGATATGTTGGCGTTTCACTTATATCAGATGAACAAACGTCATCATAAACACGCCCTTCATTACTTCTGCTTACCCTTTACATCAAACATGACCATGTTTGATGTGAAGAGTAAAGCAGAAGCAGTTGTCGATATACATACTGACATGGTTTGTCTTTGGGAGTGTGTTGGTCCCTGTCCATTGCTGCGATGATGCTCTGAATCCAATCTTCCTTTGTTAGATCTTATCCAACACACTTCTCCCCTGCCAGTTGCACTTGTTCTTTGCAGTCGTTTGTTAATTAGAGCCTTAATTATATTTTACTCACACTGATAAACTAGTTAATTGAAAAGCTATTAAAGGGCTATTCCCCCACAAAAACAAAAAAAAACAACACTATTCACGCAAGATTGACTGTTGAGAGGGCTTTGCATAGCTTACTAATCAAGAAATGTTGTCAAACTTTGTTAGGTGACGCAGTGTTTAGAGCCGTACAATGTGACTCGACCCACATGTAAATTAGGCCAAGAGTCTTCTGCACATGCTTCAGTTGCTCAGCGCAAGTTTTCTGGAACAGTGGAATGCTGAGACCTGTGTGATTTGTTCAAATTATGAAGGCCATACACACATTCACAGAAAATAAAGACCTGAGATTGTGTGCTATCTGCCTGGCACAATTTGAAAATAATACTTCAAATAAGTATAACTAAATTAAATAACAAACCCTAAATTCATTCATCCTTCTTTAATTGTTATATCACTTATTCATGCTGTTGCTGAAGTAATCCTCCAGATATTTATCACTTCTGCTTCATTCCAGATGGGACATTACCACATTTTAAGTTTGACTTTAAATCCCAATTAGTTCAATTCAACCAGAATCATCTGAAAGATGTATGCACACAAGTAACCTTTCATATTTGAAACAAATTGATTCCCATCCTATCATTTGTCAAGCAAAATGAATATTATTTAGCTCATTTAGCTTTTTAGGTGTCCTTCACATTCATTTTAAGTTGAAGCACCTTGAGTCTGCTTCGTGCATTAAAAGTGCTATATAAATAAAGTTCCCTTGCCTTGCCTGAGTTGCAATTCCACTGCTCCCTTCCACGCACCGGCCTCTTCTGAGACATTGAAGGCATCCACACCAGTCATTACCCTCATCAGCAACACCAATCGAGGCTCTTTTGTCTTTTCAATTCACCCCTGATGAATAACTGATGTTCCAGTTGTTTTGTGGTGGTAGGCAGATGTTGGGACCTGTCACTCATTTCCCCCCCTGCGGTGGTGGATGTGTCTCCCTCAATGTCAGGTGATAGGCAGTTCCTTCCACCTGCTCCTCCCCTCACCCTACACCCAGGTTCCTGTGTGTGTGTGTGTGTGTGTGTGTGTGTGTGTGTGTGTGTGTGTGTGTGTGTGTGTGTGTGTGTGTGTGTGTGTGTGTGTGTGTGTGTGTGTGTGTGTGTGTGTGTGTGTGTGTGTGTGTGTGTGTGTGTGCATAAGTATGTGTGTGATCCATGAATAATGAAAGCTGTTTTTTCTGGAACTATGTAGCGGCAGGGGCACCCCGTCTTAAAAAACGAATTTCCCTGAGCTGTCAGACTCATGTGGCGACGTGATGGAGGGGTGGTTAGCATAAGTGTATGTGTGTGTGCGTCTGTGCGTTTGTGTGTGTGTCGTGTACAACCATAGACGAAGGAGGAGGTAAAAGTCTGACTCTTTCGCCCTAGGTGGGAGAAAGAGAGAAGAAGAGTGAGAAAGGGCGATTAAACTGAGAAAGGATTAAACTGAATGGACAAGAGAGAGACAGTTTTTGTAGACCGATTCATAAAGTGGAATGTTTGGATGTACATAAAGGAGCTTGGATCTTAGTATTCAATGGCTGTATGCATCATTGTGTATGTGTGTATCTGTTTGCTTTCAACAGCGGAAGATGAGGACTTCCGACGCTACTATGCATCATTGTTTGCTGTCCCCACCACTAGGGGCAGTGTGGGACCCACAAGCAACTCCTCTGTGTCTTGCCTCACCATAGAAGTGCTGAATGAGGTCAGAACCAAAGAGTCCCCCATTAAGCCTCGTCTCCACTCCAGTACATAACCTGTCTTCACTAGCATACTACATTTAGGCATAGAGACCCAGAGGTACATATGCACACAAGCCAACGGGAATAGTGGAGGATTATTCTCATCCTCACCTTTTATTTCCTCAGCTACAGAAACAGTTTTATTTTTCTGGTTTCATCCACAGAGTAGTGAGGAGTTACCAGAAACCACTGGTGGTGAACCAACCATCGACCGCAGCGCAATGTGAGAAGCTACACATCATCACATCATCCTGCCCTGGCACACACACACACACGCACGCACGCACGCACGCGCGCACACACACACACACACACACACACACACACACACACACACACACACACACACACACACACACACACACACACACACACACACACACACACACACACACACACACACACACACACAGACACACACTTGTGCACATACATTGAAACACACTCCCTTACCGACCTTGGCATGTAGAGAATCCACAGTTGAATTGCATCACATGAGTGTTTTTTGTAGAGGTCGCTTCTACGACGGCTCGATGCGATTAGCGTAGGAGCACGCAGGAAGATTCAAAAAAGCCCGTCTCGAGGGACATAAACTAAGGGAGACGCACGGAGGGAAGGGATAATCAAGCCTAGAAAGCACAGGCAGAACGGGCTGCTGCGCAAGGATTTCTTTGAGGGCTATCGATTCCGTGAACAACTCGGAGACCTTCCCCTCTTTTATTATTGATCGCAGCCTTGATTCAGTGCTCTGTAACTTATCGCTGTGGTAGTCTGTGCTGCCCGAGAGATATTTTTAGATAAACACCAACACTGACAGCCGCTTGACCGCGGTTTGTCTCGGGAAACACCAAAACAACATTCTCCAAGGGGGGTAGTTCTCAGAGAAAACACCCGCAACCCAACATTTGCAGTATGAAGGAAAAAATCCTTTCGTAAATGCTACACACTTCATAACATCATCGTACTTCTCTCACTCAGGCGTCCTTCCGGGCAATGTTGCTCCAATAAAGAAAGTGAAGCAGGCGCCCCGGTCGGCCCCCTGCAGCTTCACTCTTTTACCTCTGGTCGGTCGGGACCTGCAAAGCACTCGTCAGTGTCAGCAGATTCTACAGGATACAAAAGTCTTCGTACACAGCTTTCTACAAAAAGTAAGCTCACACTTCATTTATTTTATTTTTTTTCTATTTTATCGGAACGGATTGCTGTAGGATTTAGGAAAAAGAAATCGAACGGCATTCAGCAAAACAACAGTGAGTAGCGATTCATTTTAAGATTTGTGTCTGCAACGGATAGTGCTTAAGTCTGGCAAAAATACAAATCAACCCAGGCGGCTGCGGCATATAAATGGGGTCCCTTAAGTTGCAAACAATCCACCTATAACATCTGAATGAATACAAGATGATTCACTCGCATTGACATTCTGGTCGTTGTACATTTTTCATTTGATTCCAGAACAAACAAAACAGAACCAAATCTTATCCAAAACATGCATGTTTTTCTTTATTTTTTGTGGTTACATAACGTATCTTGTGACCGGTGATAAACAAATACATTCCTTACTGTGTTTTTCATTTCCGGCATGGCGTTAAATCCTGCGTGCCAAGCTTTCCATTTGATTGTGTGCATTGTTGCTCACCCCCTGCAATTCTTATCATGACAGAGTTCTCCTCGTCGCGCGGCCCTGCAGGCGCTTATCCGCGGGCGGCCGAGACGACTACGGAGTCGCCCCGGAGACCCGCCTCAACGTCACCAGGGTCCCCCGTCCCTCCCAGCGCCAGAGTCCACGAATCACAGGACCCCGCGCCGTCGTCTCCCACCGCCTCCCTGCGTCTCTCCAGCCGATCCCTCCCCCCCTGCCCCGCCGCCTCTCCCCTCTGTCCCAACACCCGGGGGTCCCCTCCCCCCACCCACCTCTCCCTTCGCTCCACCTTCACTCTGACGCCGTTGACCTCCGTCGACGTAGCTCTTCTTCCCGAGGTTGACCCGGAGACTCTTCCCCCGGCGGCGGTGGCGGCGGCGGCGGCGGCGGCGGCGGGCGTAGAGGGGCCGGCGTCCCGGGCCGCCTCGTCCCTCAGAGGGTCCGCGGAATCGGCCCTCTCACCCGGGCGATGGCGCTCCACGCACCCCCTGCCCCTTGTCCCCCCGGTTTCATCCGATCCAGAGGAGCGCCCCCCCACCGTCACCTCACCGCCAACCGGGGGGCCTCCCTCCCACCTCCCTTCTTCCCCCGATGTACAAACCCCCAGCCCCAGTCCTCCGAAGCGGTCATCGCCCTCACCCGTCCCGCCCAGCGGCCTCATGGACCAGGGAGGCAGGCCAGTCAGTCAGGGGGGCATGAGCGTGAACCACCCGCCCGCTCCGGCTCCTTTCACACCGGGGGCCGCTGCTGAACCCTGGCGGGGCCGCACGTCCACACCTGATCCAGAGGATCCGTTGGTTTCCCGTCCCTCTGAACTCGCGCGCGGGGGCCGAGGTTCGAGCCTTCCATCCTATCCAGATCTACACTGTTTCCAGGACGATCCCCCGAGCCGTGATAATGGCAGACCCGGAGGCTTCATCCAAACAGACGAGGAGACATCTGGAACTGGAGGTATGTCCTTGTGTGTCGGGGCGAGTGTGTGCATGTGTGTGGGTTTGCATGTGTTAACAAGGTTTTTCTCCGCCTTTAAGTTTGTACGTGAATCTAGGTACGAATTGAGGATTGATATGGATTTGAGGTTACGGTTTGGTCATAATTGAATTTAGTGATGGGAAGGTTGTATTTGCCTTACGCAATGAACGCTGATCAAAAGAATAAATGCATATTGTGTGCGCTCACACAATATGAAGCATAACTCCTGCTGTGTTTTATTTTTCATTTTGTTGCTTTCTTCGCCTGGGAGTCTCGATTAAAAGCCGTTGTTTACAGGAATAAAAGGCTGGGGTTTAGACAACAGAAGCAATCTGTGCCAAGCTGTCAAAGCCAATTTATGGTCCATGAATTTAATAAAAAAATAAATATATTATTTACAAAAGTTAATACCTTACATAACGCTGCAACATATTGCACTATGAGGAATAGCCATGTTATTTCCCTATACACACATATGTCTCCAAAGGTTTGCAGGTAATGAAGTTCTGGTCACCAATAACACTGACACACTCACACAAACAGACACACACACACACACACACACACACACACACACACACACACACTGTGTGTGTGTGTGTTTGGGCACTTTGGGCCAAAAACACCCAAGAGAACAGTTCCCTCATCAATGGTTTCTTGGAATGTGTTTTCACACTACCACTGTCAATCTTCCTCTATATTTCAATTTGAAGATCATTCCTTGTTATTTTTGATATTCAAATTTGAATCATGAAATTTAGAAATTGTATTACCTATGCACCTATACACAGCCTTATGAATTGTAAATGCCACTATCAGCATTTGGTTGTTAAACGTTCTGTCCGCTAGAGTGCATAGTACCAATAACAATTGCTTTCTTGCTAGTTTATATTAATGTAAGCCAAAGCATGATATTATAATAAAATCACCAGTAGATGGCATTTATGCAATTACCTGCGTTGTCCGTGCTGAAGGAGAGAACTGACACGAATCGTGTTGTAAGGTACTTTTACATTGAGCGCCAATCATTCGTTGAGATTTATACAATACAATAATAACAAATCATTTTGATTGCACCTCTGTATTTAAAGATAGGTTGCTTTTAATAAAATGAAAGGGTGCAGTTGTATCGCAACAGTCAACTTTCTCCGAAAGAGTGATAGCCTTTTTTACTTAATGAACAGGGAAAAATTCCTCAGAAACAAACGTCTCCAGAATATGCATGTATTAAAGAATGCACACCCACTTATCATAATCCCCCTCATCCGCGAACAGCCATTCGCTACAATATTTTACACTTGGATTAAAAAGTACAACTCCAGTATAATTGAATTGTCTAAATACATGGGATATCTTAGTCAAAGTACTGGGCCTAAGCTCGTCTTCACTGGTCAATGTAGGTTGAGTATTATACACGTTTTCTCATGGGGTGAATGTTAAAGGAATATGCCACATATTTGAATCGTGGCAGATTTTTTAACCTGCGTGAAAACGTTATTGTTCGTGAGGCGTGACGTGGCGAACTCATTTTGTTTTCACAGAAGACGAGATTCGCTTACGTTAGCCAACACAAAAAATGTAGAAAAACGTTCCAGCAGCCCTAGTTTTACACACGCACACACAGACATACACATATACACGCACACACTCACCCGCACACACATACACACACACCCACCCACACGCAAATACCTAAATAAACACACACACGTTTGCAAATAACCACACACACACACACACACACACACACAAACACACACACACACACACACACACACACACACACACACACACACACACACTCACACACTCCCACACACTCCCAAACATGCAGCCAAAGACCAATTGTTTCTAATTGCACGTTGTTGTTTTGGCTGATTTTGTATTTGTCTAGCAGCGCTTAATACGAGGGAATGGGAACTCAATCATCGCCAAGGTCGCTCGAGAACAGCATTCCGGGTTGTCTTTTGACAATAGAGCTAGAACACGTTGGTTTACCGACGCTAAGCAAGTTAAACCAAGGACAGCCCGGCATTAGGAACGACCGAATCCAACTCAATTTGAGAGGTTATTTTCTTTGGGGAAGGTTTGTAAACACATTTAAACTTGGTTCAATGGTAGCAACTTGCTTTCAGGTTCACTTCCTTCCATCCAAACAAATGTCCCTTCACTACGCAAGAGGCGACAATGTAGAAACGGAAAGAGTCCCAGGGAGCCCGAGGCCTTGCATACAGAGTGACGTCCTGCTGGGTCGTAGTGGAAGGCTGTCTGAGCCAGGCTTTCGGACAGTCTTTGGTGTGTTTCCGTAATGTCTTCTTTTCTCGCCTGCAGACGCCGAGGATGACATGTCTATCGACAGCCTGGGACTGACGCTGCATGACGGAGCCTCCTCCGATGAAGACGAGATGGAGGAGGACGGTGGGGGCTCAGGCGAGTGGCGGTTGAGGGATGAGGACCTCGTCCGCGCCTCTAACGCAACATCAGAAGGTTCCCTGGTTCCTGAGGGCTCTGGATCAGAACAAGAGCCAGACGCAGAGACAGGCGAGGCCGGGTTCCAGTCAAAGCCGTCCAGGGTCAGTTTGGTCACCCCCTCCTCCCCTCTGTTCCTCTGCCATGTTCCCATAGTGGAAAAAAAATGAATCACTTTTTTTGTAATGTTGTCTTATGTTTTGTTGGTAGACGGAATTGTCTGCTTCCGACTTTGGAAGCAGCTAGATGATTTTAACAATTTGAACAAAACAACAGGGCTAAGTGACATTTTGTTGCAAAACAAGCCTAGCAATTGATTTCCACACAACTAACTGATACTGATACTGAACTATTTCACTGCGAAAATGAAACGCTCCTGATTAACAAAAAACAAGACAAAAAATACAAGAAGCTTTAAGGGTTCACAAAGGTTTACTCCTATGAAAAAAATTCAATAGAATAAAATTGACCGGTGTGACCGTATCCAAATGGCATAGCACCAGCAAAAATGAGTACACGTAGCGTGTTGCCATCACTGCTAATTGCCTTTGATATCTCATCTACGGCTCCGAAACACCCAAGGCTATCGCGTTGAAAGCATTACCTTGCCAGCGCAGAGAAAGAAAAGAGCAGACAGGCATTGAGACAGAGGGAGGGATTAAGAGTTAGTTTAAAAAAAAAGGAAATCACAGATGGAATGCTCCTAAATGACCTATTCCGATTCCTGAGAGCTTCAATCTCTTTTTCTCTGGTAGACTTTGTATTACTTCTTTCTCTGCTCTCTTTATCTCCTTCCGTATAGTACTCTGTCACCCTCTCTCTCTGTCTCTCTCTGTCTCTGTGTCCGTCTGTCTCTCTCTTTCTTTCGCACTCCAAAACAGAGAAATACAGATGGAAGAAAACATGCTGTGATACAGCAGCAGATAAAGAAAAGTGGGAGCAGAGAGTGAGAGGAAGAGAGAGACAGAGAGAGATTTTCTTGGATTTCTCCTTTCCATGCAACTTTTATCCCTCCACCATCTTTCTTCTTTAACTCGTTCATTTTGAGTCAACTCTCTCTCTTTTTTTCTCTCTGTTGCTCTCTTTCTTCCACTCTCTGTTTTCTGCTGCTTTAATTTTCACCATGAGGGATTCGGGTCTCCAGGAAGACAATTTAGCTATGCAGTTCTCTCTCTCTCTCTCTCTCTCTCTCTCTCTCTCTCTCTCTCTCTCTCTCTCTCTCTCTCTCTCTCTCTCTCTCTCTCCATGGTTGTTATTTTTTTGCTTCTCACTCTTTTCTTTCCCCCCCCCCTCCTCCTCCTGGTCCTTCTCCTCCACTCATTCTTTGCGCTCCGTCCCTCGTGGTAACAAACACAATACTCCCTAAAGCCCCAATGCCCCCCCCCCCCTCTCACCCATCCCCGTCTCGTTTGATTCTGTGTCGCGTTTCCCCGAGATCAGTGTCCTCCGCCGTCTCCTGGCGCTACGGCTAGCATGCTAATGCATCCGATCTAATCTCAACAGTGCCTCCTCCCCTCCCCACCCTCGACTCCGCCGGAAAGGGGTGTGTGTGTGTGTGTGCTTGTGCCTGTGCCTGTGCCTGTGTCTGTGTCTGTGTGTGTGCGTGTGCATGTGCGTGTGTGTGTGGGAAGGCTGGATCGGGTTGGCCGTGGGGTTGTGAAGGCGAGGTGAATTGGGGGGCACTCTTTAACTGGAAGTCCAGCGTCTAAGTTGTCCCGGGCAGCTCTGCCGGCTCGGGGGGGGGGACGGGGGGCAGTTAATTGAAAACCAATTCATCCCACGGGAAACAATGAAACCTAATGTGTGTGTGTAGTTAGAGTGGTGGATGGTTGTTTTGGGGCCGTGTGTCTGTCTGTCTGTGTGTGAGTTTTACTCTCCAGGGAAGATACCCTATTCTTATTCATTCAAGCTGGTCGACGGACAGGAAAGCACTCTGGCTGTTTATTTTTTTATTCAACACTGACTTACCTGGTGTGATAGAGGTTGAACTCGCATTGAATGTTAATTTTTCTAAATTTGAATACATCGGGCTGTGGCGGCAGCCACGGGCCCTTAAGCTCCATGGCTGGCTCGTTGATTCCTTGCTCCCCCATACCTTATTCGTCTACGCCTCTTTTCATGTCTCCCTCTGATCTCCACTCAATGGATCTCTCAGGTCGTCACTCCTCCTGGGCACAGTGGGCCTACTTCACACAAAAAGTATTTTGCTAATATTCTGATCGATTTCACTGCAGAAAATAAAATGTAAAACTCACGATTATGATGCCAAAAATAGCAACGTTGATGCAGAAAAGCGGTAGAGGCATCGATTGGATATTGAGCTTGAATGAGCTGGCCCTTCATAACCGATGTGGGGAAACACTGCGCCAATCAATCAATGTCGGGCTAAATTTCCCTTTCGCCTCCTCCAACTCTCTTTGTGTTGCGTTCAACCTGGCGGTGCCCTGCGTTCTCCAGGCGCTGCAAGCCTTGGCCCAGAGAGCTTCCTCTGGTCAGGAGCGGCGTGGCGGCGGCCTGGATGGGTTCCTGACTCTGGGTTTGGACCTCCAGTCCACCAGCTACGGCGGTCCTCCGGAACACACAGAGCCCAACGAGGAGAACCAGCGGGACCCAATGCAGCCGCCGGGCCCAGACACATTCCACCCAGGTGGGTCAGGAATGTCCTGTGGTCTCCGTCTCTTATCTTGTGTGTGTGTTTACGAATATATATTTACATTGTGTTGTTATATTAACATATCTAATATATACGTATGCATATGTACATGTACAGTGTTTATACACGTCGATCTATATATGTGTTTGCAGGTGTATTTGTAGATGTATAGAGGGATTATCAGTCTACGTCACTCTACGTCACTCTCCGCTCTACGTGCATGTCGTTGGCAGAAAGTGACGAGAGCGACAAGAGCCGCAATCATGTCTTGTTGTGCGGTTGGTTGCACAAACCCTTTTAATAAGACTGATTATCCCATTTATTCTACTTCTTGCTTCTACTTCTTGCTAATAATTATGCTTTTTCATATTCGTATTGCATGCTTATTAAATGTATACTCTGTTTGAGTTCATATCCCTCAAAAAGTAGTCCCCTTTAATTATGATCGATCAAACATGTTTTTTACACCTCGAAGGGCATTATCCCGCTTATACAATGGTCACTTGCCAAAGAAAATAAATAAAGATCATTCATTTATATTTTCAAGCGTTTTACAATCCAAATATATATTTTTTCACATAAATAGGATGGACCGTGGCTAAAACTTGGCAACGGGAGGTGTTCTAGTCCCCTGAGCTACGAGCCAGAGAGCTAACGTTATGGATTGTACATATTTATAATTCGAAATTCGTCCAAGCCTTTATGCCACGGTCTATAGCATGTTACCTCGTTGTCTGATTACAGTTTAATTCATTTTTCACAATTTACCAGCTCTCGTTTTGAAGAATAATCACCTCACCATTCATTTCAACGGGAATCGCGACGGTCTATAATTTCAACATAAAGTGTACATATTTATAATTCGAAATTCGTCCCAGCCTTTATACCACAGATACTACAGGGTCTTTAGCATAACCACATTTTCTGATTACAGTTTAATGTAATAGTAAGCTGACAACATCGCTAATTATCACCGCAACTGCAAACTAACCACACAGAGATAACCATGACAACCGGTCAAACAAATGTTATTTTTGCCATCTTTCTGCGTGCGCATCCGCCGTGTTGATAAACAAATAATCCCCCTATAGATTCTCAGATCAAACTCGCCTGAGAAAGTGCCCTGCTGCTGCAGATTCGATTCTGTAGATTACCTCTGTGTCAGACTTGCCTGGAGATACTTTCCAATTTGCAAGCGTTATTCATATCACAAAGGCCTCATAATGGGATTTAGAACAAATATGTAAAAGCGTAGAGCTTACAAGAGAGATGAAAATGAGTTTTACACCCAGAGGAGCCACGGCTACTCTGTGGAAGTGAGGGAAACGGGACAACCCCGGATAATTTACTGCCGGTGGTCCGAGGGGATGTTTCCTAAAATGCCTTCGTTTTTGTGGTAGGGTTGTGTGTGTTTGCCTATTGTGTCTGTGTGGTATACCAATGCGTCTGTGTTTGCCTGGATTCTGTATCCGTTTCCTCCCAAATTTGAGTGCATTTGTGCAGAATATGACTGTTTTTCAGCTACGTTTTATACTAGCTTGTACAATGGCAAATACTCCCAAGGAAGCACAACATTCCAGTATTGTTGTGTCATTTTGTTCGCCTTTTTCTTTCTACATCTTCTGCTCAGAGCTGTAGACAGAGCTGTCTTTGGCATTTGTGTGAAACACTTAGCCGGCCTCAACTCCTTTACCTACACCAACCGACACAAAGTCACACCTTGTTGGACGTCTGCCAATCTTCCCTAGCATCACGTGGCCCTGGCTAAACCGAATCCTCGTTCAACAAGTGATGCCGTGTGCAACTGTAGACCTTGCACTTTCGGATGTCACGCGTGACATGGAGAATTTTAATGGATTTGATTATTTGTAACCCCACAGAAGACAATTCAAATTGCATCTTCCCCGATCCACTGATATTTGGTACTTGTGTTACATTACTCAATACAAATGTGTTGATCTTGTAGTGTTGTCCAAGGTGTCCCTCACCTGACCTCTACCATGTGGATGCGTACATAGCACAATCTCTAGATGACAATATGCAGCTTTACACGTTGCCGTCCTACTATCTTTGTAAGGAAAGAACTATGGAGGTAGATTTGTGTCTTTATTATACAATCAAACAAAATAGGTTTGAGAGCAAAACTATTGACACTGCAATCAAAAAAATTTGTATTGCAAGTAGAATAAAGTTGATAAAAAATTATTAATGGGAATCCAAAAGTTTTGTTTGTAAATCCAAAAGTATTGTTTGCGAATCCAAACATTTTGCTTGCGAATCCAAAAGTTTTGCTTGCGAAATCAGCTCAACAGCAAGCAAAGCTTTTGGATTCGCAATCAAAACTTTTGGATTCGCAAGCAAAACTTTTGGATTCTCAAACAAAACTTTTGGTACATTTTTTGATTACATTTATTTTACGTGCAATATTTTTTTTTTTGATTGATGTGTCGATAGCTTTGCTCTCAAATCTATTTTCTTATTGCTGTGTGGAAAGTTTTGCTCTCAAACCTTTTCTGTTTGATTGCATAATAAAGACACAAATCTACCTCCATAAAGAACACTTTAAATAAAATGCAAACCACAATTTTTTTTATATGGGTATCATCAAACAAATTGTATGTTAGGTGATTTTTTTGGTTATTAAGACTAGAAACCTACAGTCTATAAAATAAATGTTTTGATATTATACAGAAAAATGTATGTCGTCTTGTTAAAAAATTCAATGCATCTCAATTGTTCATATGTATAGAATTGTGTACATAGGTTTTACAACTAATCGTTTTAATTTGAAGTAGCCACCCACCCATACAGGCCAGTTTAAGGCACATCTCTTGGTTGATCTGGTTAACTGTTGCCCCTTTACTCAACCCTCACATCAAACCCTGTAGATCCTTCCAAGCGATTCCTCTTCGTGGTTTCCCTCAGTGGACTCCCTTCCTTCATCATTAGTCCAAGGATATCCAAACATTATGAAAATATCTTTCTGCCCTTATCCTTATGTTTGCACTACCAACATGTTTGCCGTTTCACATGTAGAGGCCAGTGGGAGGCTTATTGTGTTCTAAGGGTAATCATTTTCATCTGCACAGAGGTGCAGCCAGGAATCTTGGTAGAATTCATTGTGCAATTACTCTATAATCGTGTAATATAATAAATAGCACAGACTACTGCACACCACTGCTGTTGTGGGGATTTTTCCAGGTAGAGGAGCTTGTTTTTTCGTCTAATCGCCTCCCATTGGACCATGCACTGTGTGCACATCTAGACAGCTTATAATGAAGCAATTTGTATTAACTTATTAATATTGATTACATCATTCAATATGAACATGTTTAGATACGTCAGTGGGCAGATAAAACCTGTGGGGGCTTTGCCAAGAAGTGTTTCGGTTATCATCGGCTTTTCAATGCCTTGTGCTTGATGAAGTGCAAAACCTCTCAAGCCAAGGCGTTATTGTATGGTATCAATTTGCGTTGTATAGACGTCTGTCTTTTAGGGCTGGGCGATAAACCGATTTTATCGATTAATTCAAATGTGTAGCTCACGTCGACTTGTTTAAATGAAAATCGGTTTTCTCTTCAACATCCGCAAACGCTTCCCTCTCAGCTCCCGTAGTTCGGAATGGGCTCAGCCCTCCCCCCGCACAGAGCGCGCATTTACCAAAGTGATACACAAACATGGTGTGACAAGTTGTATACCACAATTTATTCATATATGTATAATCTATTTTGAGGTAAATATAGTTAATTTGTAATATATCAGTGTGGTTTAATAATTCGTCGATCTGTTGGTAATTCGTCGATCTGTGGGTAATGCCTCGGGGCTCCAGTAGGGGGTTTGCGCTCCACTTCCTCATTCAATACAGACGAGTGAAGGAAAGAATTGCGTGTGTGTTTTTTCCTCATTCTTCTCCCTTTTTTAAGGTAATTAGCGTTTGCAAAACACTGTATATTTATGACCAGTGTTGAAAGTTTGAATGTTATGTTGGCACTTTATCAGAAGTCCTCTTATCATTAGTAATATTGAGCAGAAATACTTTTTAATGTACAGTTAGTAACTACATTTATCTAGGGGCTTTATTTAAAGCTACAAAAAGAATACAAATAAAATACTAAATATTTAAAATTCAACGCAACTCTGACGTCCCCCACCTGTTGGGGGGCTAATGCCATAATCGTTTGCGTTTCAGACGTCCACACGAATCCTAACACGAAACCGCATAGGTCCGGATAGATTTGAAACCACCTACGAGGGTGGTTTCAGAAATGTGTGGTTTTCGGGCACCGGATTCGCCGGCTCCGTCTGGATGGTCGGCGGAAACGCACAAGACTTATGCGGTTTTACCAAAAAATCGGCTTTGTGTGGACGGGGCCTTAGAAGGCGAACACACGTTCACCAAGACGGGGAGACAGCGCCAGGCGACTTACGCCACTATCTGCCAATGGATCGTGGATGCCTGGGCTGAGATATCATTCTCAACTGTGGTCCGAGCTTTCACGAAGGCAGGAATAATCACTGAACTGCCAGGCAACAGCAGCGACACTGACACGGATCATGACGAGAGGGAGCCGGGCATGTTGGATGCCGTAGGCTACTCGCCTAGCTGTTCAATTCGGACATTGAAGAAGAAGAATTCGAGGGATTCGTGGACGGGGAATGAACTGAAACAGTGAGCTTTCCGTGTTATACGTAACTGAACAATGTCAGTTACAATGAGTTATGCGCTAACGTTTGAATTAGCGGTATCAGACTGTGTTTCTTTTATGTGTTTACAACTGAACAAGGCTGGGATATATGGTTAATATGCACATTAACGTTTGAACATCATTACCATGGGAGTGAACAGAGTTGTCAGAACGCTTAATAAAGTTTGACTTTATCTGACTGTTTTGTTGACATTCCCTTTAGCACAGCTCGGTCTAGTGGATGCATAACGCAGTTATCAGACTGCAGTCAAACGTTTGACTGCAGTATTTTCTATTCTAAATTCTAAATTCTAAAATAGGCCATTCATTGAAGGTGCGCTTTATAATCCGGTGCGCCTTATATTGCGGAAAATACGGTAAGTACTTTGTCATTATGCTTTTCCCAAAAATCTATATTTTCCAAGGACAGTTAATCAAGCTCTATTATAGGGGTGAGGTGTGACTCCTAACACCTAGTTATTGGTCACCCTACTTGGGAATGTAATGCGAGTGCAGAGTTATTGGGCACTCGCTTGGCTACCTAGACAGGTGCTAAATGTCCTCCACCCATTAAAGAACACATTGGATTTAAAGGAACATCATTTTCAGATGCTATGCACACCTTGATAACCCTTAAAGATACAATTAGAAGTAAATTACGGTTAACATTCTGTTGTCAAAAACTTTGAATAAATAAATAAGTAAAGCAGTGCTCTGTCTGCACCAGCCCTCCGGCTTCTCTAAGAGGGCCCCCGGGATCCGGACCCACACCTCCAAATTGGATCGGACCTAAGATAATGGCTTCTCAGAAGGGAAACAGTAATTTCTGCAGCCACATGTTGCTCAATGCACTGCCTAGCAGCGTCCGAGACTGCAGCATTACAAGAGGTTCACACAGAGGTTACTGTTTTGATTGTGCACAGGTTTTTATTTTCGTTTTTTTTTTTATATAATTCAAAGTTTAGTTGCTCAAGTAGATTGCTTTAACCCGGAATGATCTCATCAAAGGGGGCTCCCTTCGGCAGCACCCCCCCCCCACCCCCCACCGCGCCTCCTCGTCTGCTGCTGGTTGGCTTTGTGGAAGCCGCCCATCCCCGGGTTTTTTTGGCTCACTCTGGAGCCAGCGGCGGCTAAACGAGACTGACAGAAGAGCCTCCCGCAAGGACGCTGCCCCCCCTCCCCTCCCCCCCATCTCACCCCCTTCCGGTTCTCTCTCCTACCCTCCCTCTCTCCCTCCCTATCTCCAGCCTCTCGCACCCCTTCCTCGCTCCCCCCCTATCTCCTCCTCTCTTCCCTCTATCTCCTCCATCCCTCTGTCTCTCCCTTCCTTCCCCTCTCAATCTCTCCCTTCCTGTCTCCCCCTTTCTCCTCCCTTCCTATCTCCCTCCCTCTCTCCCCCTCACTCTCTCTCGCTCCCTCCCTCCGTGTCTCTCTCTTACTCCCCACTAACTCTCAACCTCCCCACCTCACCCTCTCCCCTCCCTCCCCACCTCACCCCCTTCCCTCCCTCCCTGTCTCCCCCTTCCCTCCATCCGGTTCCCCCCCTACCCTCCCTCTCCCCCTTCCTCCCTCCCTCCCTCTCCATCTCTATCTCCCCTTCTCTCCCCATCTCTCTCCCTCCCTCCCCTCTCACTCTCTCCCTCCTCCTTCCCTCTCTCCCTCCTCCCTCCCTCCCCCCTCACTCTCTCTGCCCCTCTCTCTTCCTCCCTCCTCCCTCCTCACTCTCACCCTCCCTATCTCCCATCCCCCCCTCTCCCTCCCTGCACGCTGCAGCCAGACGCTCGAACAGCGAGTTGCCTCCACTGCCGTCGTTAAAGCGGCAAAGTTAATGAGGGAGAAAGGTTAGAGAGGGGGAATATCACCTTGACAACGGCCCACATCGTTTATGCCCCGCCATCGCTCCATCTGTCTCCTGTTTTTATTTTTGTATTTTTTTTGGGAGGAGGGTGTTTTTTCTCGGCACGGCTACGATCCAACAGGTTTTATACCTTTTCACCTTTCTTGTCCTTCCAATCTCTCTCTCTCTCTCTCTTTCTCTCTCTCTCTTTCTCTCTCTCTCTCTCTCTCTCTCTCTCTCTCTCTCTCTCTCTCTGTCTCTGTCTCTGTCTCTGTCTCTCTCTCTCTCCCTCTCCCTCTCCCTCTCCCTCTCCCTCCATTTACCTCTTTCACCCGCACTCTCTGCAAGCCAGTCAGTCAGAAAATGAGGTTGTTAGGTTGCAGCCACTGTGTGTGGGGCTGTTTGTTCACACAGAGAAAGACTCAATCAGAAAGGACGGACCTGCCATTATAGACAACCAGTTCCAACGGTATGCTAAGCAAACAGGAAGATAAATCCAACAGGTTAGGTGTAAGCACAAATAGATGGATAGATATATCTTTACATGGCACACTGACTACCGTATAGTTACTTAGCAGATGCCTTTATCCAGAAGGCCATGGAATCTAGATACATGTCTCTGTCTTCAGTGTCAGCATGAAGCAAGTATCAGATCTCCTGTTGACTGCAGTCATTGGGAGATCGATCCTGGATCCAATCTCCAGTACCCCCTATGTATCCATCTTGTGCACAGGATGGATGCATGAAAATGGACCGCAGGCAGGTAGAGCGAACCACAAGGCCGTGCACACAGACAAGCAAGCAGGCAGGCAGAGTCAAAGGCTGGTGGATGGTCTGACCAAGAGTGGCAGGACAAGACATACAGGGTGAGCCTTGCAGCCATCCAGGGAGACAAAGCAGCCAGTGGCCAGTGCAGGGCAGAGGATCCATTCATCCCGACAGACTGAGAGACTGGCGAAACGGGACTCAACTGGCATCTTTATCGCCGCCCTTATCCGGACACGTTGCTCACTGTCCATGGAAAATCGCTGCCCTTTCTTTTTCTTTTTCCTCATCTGATGGCAAAGCGAGAGTGATCTCTCCTTCTATTTTACCCCTCTAACGAAAAGCTAATCTGATTTCCATCTTGTTTTTTTTCTCTATTTTGTCTGCACATGATTCAGGCCAGTTACCGATCGGGGCCACGCTTCGGACGATCAATCCCATCAATTGATTGATTGGCCGACTGCCAGAGTGGAAGCGATTCCCTGTGTTGTAACCATTGGGTTTTTTATCTCAACTGTCCTGGGCCGGCTCCACCCCCTTTCAAGCAGTAACAGGCTCGGACTGGATTACGGTCACATGGTTGCGATCGCTATCCGAGGCTATTAGGTAATCGGGGTCAGGTTGAGTGTCGTGTCATTAACATGCACGACCCCCAGCTCACTTCACAGTCTCTGTAAGGATGTTAAGTCCTTGAGGAGGCTGCATGCGCTCCAGTGTTCAGGATTGTTATTTTTTTTGGATTGGGATCAAGGTTCCCCTGATTATAACCCTCTGCCTTTATCACGCTGGCGCACTAGACACATTGTTTATGCCTGAAGGCGGGGGGCTGGTCTCCAGCGCTGCACCGGCGTGTGTGGGGCTCTGGGTGGCGCTCAGAGGAGCTCAAGTTGAGCTCAAGTGGCGCTCAGAGACGGCCGGGCGGAGCTGGAGACGGCTGTGAGGAGGGCGGTCATTTCTGTGTGTTCACGGGGAAGAAATATTTTTGTTTACGAGGATTCTTGTTGAAACGAGGGTTGGGTTTAGCGCGGTCACGCACGGCGTGGCCTTCGCAGGAACTAAATAGTAAATGGACTGCATTTATATCGCAGTTTTTTGTAACCAGTGGCCACCCAAAGCCCTTAACAATATTAGCTAACATTCACCCATTCATTCACATGCCGACGGCGGCGTCAGCCATGTAAGGCGACAGCCAGCTTGTCAGAAGCAATTAGGGTTAGGTGCCCTGCTCAGGAACCCCTCAACACTCCCGATAATATAATGATAATGTACTTTATTTATCAGACCTGTCTGACAAATAATGTAGATCATCATTATATTAGTAACCTTGTGGTTACTAGCCAACCCATTCTGCCTCCTGAGCTACGCCTGCCCAACTTGCGAACCGTGTTATGAAGATGGTTGGGTTGTTTGTGTTGATTTTCCCTCATGCTAGGTTTGTGTATAATATTAATATTAACAAGCATGCTGGCTCATATTAATTCTGTTTTAATTGCAATTGTAATCAGGTAATGTGTGAATGCACTCGTATGCATATTTCTTTCACTGTTCACCATTTCCCAGTTGTTCACACTGTTGTCACGCTGTTTGCCAGGGAAACAGCAGCTCACCCAAGGAAAAGCAGAAACAAAGCAAAATCACAAAAGGAACCGCTGAACTGCCAGCTTAAGTTTGTCCTAACAGTGACCCCGCCAAATAGCCCACCCAATCATTTCTGGGCCTTGGCAATCCTGTAGCCTAGGTCTGGTTCCACCGCACTGAAACACAATAGCTTTCAGAGTGAGGTAAAACGAATGCCACACGCCATCTGCAAATGCCATATCGACCAATTGGCTGTGGTGTAATCGAGGGTGAGCACTGAAAGGCCTCTTCCAGGAGAGGGGGGCAAAAGGGGGATGTGACAGAGGACAAGGTGGTTAATGCTTATAATATGTGTCCTTTTTACAATCTGTTGTTGAAGGCATTTTTTTCTCTCTGTTCTTATTTGTGCTCTCTCTCTCTCAACCGGCTACTTTTTCTTATTTTCTCTCTCTCTCTCTCTCTCTCTCTCTCTCTCTCTCTCTCTCTCTCTCTCTCTCTCTCTCTCTCTCTCTCTCTAAGGGGCAGTGAGCTGGAGGCCCAGTAGTAGTCTGCGAGACCGTGCCCAGGAACACCTGGTTAGCACCGTGATGAAGGACAGCCAGAGTCGGCCAACCGGTGTTCAGCATCGCTCTGCCCCGCCCACTGTGAGAAGAGACATTTCTACTTACAAGCCAGGATTATCAGGTGCGTGTGTGTCAGTGCGTTGTTGTTTGTGGGCAGGTGGCTAAATTACTTTTTCAGACTCACACTTTCATTCCACCGCCGACATATACGCACGCATGCAAAACTCTGATCCAATGGCAATTAATACACTTCTCATTCCTGCATACCACTACACTTTCCTGGCATTGGGCAGGCAGGTTTTATAAAAAGATTTTAGTCACACGCACGCACACAAGCACACATGCGTGCACACACACACGCACACACACACAGATTCTGTGACGGTCCAAGAATTTGTCCTCTCATCATTTGCGTCTCTCGGATGTGGGAAACATTGCAGTAATCTGCTCACTCTGTTACCCACAGTCACACTTCCTCAGGCCCACATTAAGACAAGCACATTCACGCACACACACACACACACGCAAACACACGCACTCGCACACGCGCACACACACACACACACACACACACACACACACACACACACACACACACACACACACACACGGTGCACATTGTCATGCCGGCCCACACCTGAGCTAGGGGAAAGATTGTGTTGATGCAGAGTGATACGCCTCATACAGCAGCACCCCCGCTCCTCTCCCAGCAACCTACAGCTGCTTCCCCCTTTCCTCTTCTCAAACCACTGCATCCTCTTCCTCATCACTCTTTCCTCCCAAACTTCCTCAACCCTCCGCCCTCTTCCCCTTCTCCAGAGCAATGCATCCCTCCGCCCTCTTCCTCCCCTGCTGTTTTTCCCTTTTACCACTGTGTAACTGCACTGTCTCTCCCTCCATTCCCCGCTCTCAGCTGTGCAGCGCTCCCAGCCGTGCCCGCTTCTGTTTGTGTTCGCTGCAAAGAGGCTGCAGGTAGTGAGTCACGAGGCGCTGTGATGGATGATCAGAACTGAAGGCAAAACCGTATTTGATCTGGATTAATCAAATGAGATCAAATGTATCCACCCGCCACCGTCACCCCCAAAACCACTGTAGAGCAAGCCTCCCTGCAGTTGAGAAGAAAGACCAAAAAAGGCTCTGTGACTTTCCGAAAAATGGCATGTACCAGGCAATTAGCGGAAACCGGATTTTTACGCGTCTCGATTTAACCTTCAAGGCAATTGGAGAACTGATCTGCCCTAGATCTGCAATGTAGTTCTAGGCCAGATGTCTCCTTCTCACTGCCGAGAAATCCATCTGTGGATTTAGTCTGTGTGTGTGTTTGTGTTTATGTGTATGTGTATGTGTTTGTGTTTATGTGTGTGTGTGTGTGTGTGTGTGTGTGTGTGTGTGTGTGTGTGTATGCGTGTTCTGCATACATATTGCGTCTTTCGGCCACTGCGTCTTTCCGTCTCTCTTCCCCTGACAGTTTAGGTGGTGGTTGCGAAACACTAAGTAGGGTTTCTATGACAGTTGTAAACAAAAGGGCAAGCGTGGTGCTGAGGGGCGAGAGAGGGTGTGTGATAGAAGGAGAGAGAGAGAGAGAGAGAGAGAGAGAGAGAGAGAGAGAGAGAGAGAGAGAGAGAGAGAGAGAGAGAGAGAGAGAGAGAGAGAGAGAGAGAGAGAGAGAGAGAGAGGGGGAGAGGGAGAGAGATTGGAATTTGAAATAACCAACGACATAACACTACTGCCGAAGCTGTTTAGCTATCCTACACATACACCAATACACACGCACACACGCACACACACACACACACACACACACACACACACACACACACACACACACATACACACACACATACACACACACACATGCAATTTTCTTTTATCACACACAGACACAAACTCACTTTTTTTTCCATGTATACACACATGCACAGGCACACACACACAAAGGGAGAGCAAACAGGGACAGACACAATCACATTCACACATGTCCAGGCTATCATACTTTCTCAGTGGGGTCCGTGATGTAATTTACAGTGAGCAGGTGGGAATGGGCGTTCAATCTGATTCAATTTGATGTGGCTGTGAGTAGAGAGGGACCGAGAACACTACGCATTCAACCGGCTACTTTTTCTTATTTTCTCTCTCTCTCTCTCTCTCTCTCTCTCTCTCTCTCTCACTCTCGCTCTCGCTCTCACTCTCACTCTCACTCTCGCTCCCTCTCTCTCTCACTCTCGCTCTCTCTCTCTCACTCCCTCTCCCTCTCCCTCTCTCTCTCTCTCTCTCTCTCTCTCTCTCTCTCTCTCTCTCTCTCTCTCTCTCTCTCTCTCTCTCTCTCTCTCAGGATCACCACGGTACCCCCTCTCTGCTCGGTCCACCTCGGCCCGGCGCCCCGCTCCGGCAGAGGAACTCTCCCCCCTCCTCTCTCTCTCCCGTCTCCCTCCCCCGACTCTCTCCCGCCTCCCTCCCCCCTCCCTCTCTGGCCCGTGCTCCGGGGGCGTGTCCTTGCGGCCCGTGTCCCGCGCCGCCCAGGAGATCCAGGACATCTGCGGTGTGGACCGGGCGAGCGGAGAGGACCCCAGGGAGGACGCGGACGCGGACGCCCTGACCCGCCTGGAGGAGGAGCTCAGACTCATGGTCCATGGTGGGACGCAGACGCATGCCATATACACAATGTACAAACGGACACTCATCAATTCATACAGTCATACATACCCTCATGCAAACAAACAAACAAATGTTGGACGTTAGTACGTCGGTATGAACCCACAAATGCATGTTTGTTTATTCATTTGTCCATCCATCCATCCATCCATCCATCCATCCATCCATCCATCCATACCTTCCTTCCTTCCTTCCTTCCTTCCTTCCTTCCTTCCTTCCTTCCTTCCTTCCTTCCTTCCTTCCTTCCTGTGTCTATGTACATACATACATACATTAATTCTTTCATTCATACATACATACATACTTGAGAAAGTCATGTCAATTTCATTTGTATAGCCCTACTGTATACATACTTACTGTTACGGCCACCCTTACAACACGGCTCGCGATCCGGCGGCCCGCAACGTATTAAGAATACATAGACCAAAGTTCCCGATCACAATGATGGTGACGTTTATTTCACAGAACTTCCAACAAAAGGACACTCATTAAAGAAACAAAAAGGTTGGACGAAGCCTGGGCCAGCCACGCAATGGGCCGTCGAAGCCAGCACTTCCTCCCTACAGTTCCCATCCTCCGCTATATAAAACAAATGCGAAAAACGATAGCAGTCCTCCAAGCAGGATTCAAAGGCAGCTCGGGTCAACGTGAAGACGCCAGAATGAGACCCCATCGGGAGCACAGGGCACGCCTTAAGTAGCCGTAGCTCCACCCCCAGGAATCGCGAACACCTGCGAGGACAGAAGAGAATAGCGCGGGTGGAACAAGAAGAAAAAGGGGAGGCGCGTAACACTTACATACTGTCGGTAGATATATATTGGTACATAGGCAAACACATATGTTAACACAAAGCATAGACACACACCTAACAGTTGATGTATAATTTAAACAATTAGGTAAGTATGAATGGAGTCTAGTAAGTAGGATTTCAGGATTTCATGTCATTGTAACAAGCACAACTGTTGACAGAACTAACAGGGAAGATCCAGAGCGGTAATGATGGGCCACTTTCAGAGCATGTGGTGCTGTGATGGTGATTACGGTTAACCTCGGTGGGACACTCTGTGTGTTTGACCTCAGATACAAGCGCTCGGCCCGCGTTAATAAGGAGCGCAGGCCACGGAGCACAAGGCCAGCGGAGGACTAAAGATCTGACATGGTGGGTCACACACACACACACACACACACACACACACACACACACACACACACACACACACACACACACAAACACACGGTCACCCAGGTGTGCACCCACACTTGCACACAGGTGAGCACACACACACACACACACACACAGTCACCCAGGTGTGCACCCACACTTACACACAGGTTAGCACACACACACACACACGGTCACCCAGGTGTGCTCACCCCCATTTGCACACAGGTGAGCACACACATACACACACAGCTGTGCACACACACTTACACACAGGTGAGCACACTGACACACACACTCACACACACACACCCAGATTTGCAGTACACTTACACAAAGTTGAGCACACACACACGTGCACACACCCAAGCACATTCTTGTTATGCTTATGTCAGCAGGAACTTTTCAGCCGGTGATGATTATGGCCGTTAACATTGAGAATATGAAACCTTATAATATGCATTTATTCGCCATCATTCATTCATGAATTAATTCACAGCATGTGTAATCCACTACCCTGTTCTGGATAGAATCAGCACAGCTGAATAAGGTTTACCCCCCACATACCCCCATATTTACTCACTCGTATCTCAGTTCTTCTGGCCGTGATGATCAGCATGTTATCCATGGTTTTTTTCTGTTGGTTTGAATCCATCCCTCGCTGGTCACAGAGAGAGAGACAGCTGGGGGGGGGAGTAATCCCTATCTGTGTGTTGTCCTCCCTTAATCCCTCTCTTTGTCGGACGTGTGGAGTGTGAAGTACAGCTATCTAGCGGAAATATGCCCCTAGCAATGGCAACATTTGACCATAAAGTTTGGTTTTAACATGGGTATGATTTTGTGTGTGTGTTTGTGTGAGGGAGAGACAATGTCTGGCAACCTGCATTTGTGTGTGAGTGAGAGAGTTTTTAACTACATTCATGTGTGTGTATGTTTGTGTGTTTGTGTGTGTCTGTGTGTGGTTGTATGCATGTAAGTATATATATGTACACATGTTTATGTTTGTGTATGTGTGTGGGTGTGTTTTTGTTTGTGCTCGTGCTTGTGTTCGTATCACATAGTGAATGTCAGTTTATTTTTACATGCTTAACGGACATTTTCTCTGCGTGTGTGGATGTATGTGTGCACGTGTGTGTATTGGGGTGTCTATGTGTGTCAGAGTGTGTAAGCTGTCCTCAGGGTGCAGTGCTGATCAGAGCTCTTTGAATATCACCGCAAGACGTGTAATAACCAGATTAACACGCTTAACGCACACTCCCCAGAATGATCCCAAACTGCTCCTTACACGAGTCTGACACACACACGCACGCACGCACACACAAACACACCCTCACACACACACGCACGCAGGCACGCACACACACACAAACACCCTCCCACACACACCTACACACAAAGACACACACTCTGGCAATTGTTTTCCCAGCATCGAATACATATTTGCCGACTCCATACGTGTGCTGTAATTCCATAATATGAACTTGTTTCCTCATGAATACCAGATCCGTCATAAATATCTGATCCACACACATTTTCAGCAGAGTGACACCATTTGCATATTTCGGCGGCCAACGCGACTCTACCCAACCTACACAGAGGGCTCTGCTGTGTACACAGAGGGCTCTGCTGGAGGTCCTCTGAGGTCATCCCGTGGACTGTGTGTTCTTTTTTTTAATGACAAACATATCTGCATAAACACACACACTCACAAACACACACGCACGCACGCATACACATAGACATACACACACACTCACAAACACACACACACACACACGCACGCACGCATACACGTAGACATACACACACACACACACATACACACACACACACACACACACACACACATTAACAAGCGCACAAACACACACATGCGGAGGGCGACCCGTTGCCCTCTTTGATTCATCCGTCAGCTGCCTCGTCTCCGGCCCCCCGAGCCCCTCTCTTCTAGCTACATACACCTATATCTTTTATTATCGGTGGTCATCGCACTTTCTGTACAGGGAAAACCACTTTTAAGACACCCTAATTAGACGTCACTTTAAGGGCATCCCGGAGGAATTAGTTGAAGATATTTTTCAGTCAGCACTTTTTCACCTGCCTAGCCTGCCCTTGGGATTTTTTTTCTTCGGGTAGTCTTTGGGTATATGTGAGGTGCGTTCAAGATCAGCGGGAGACATGAGACTCTGGTCTCATCAGCCGTAATGCATCGTGCATACTCCAGCCCTCCATATAATTGCTCCCTCTGCTCGGTCGTTTGCTTTGATAGCCTTCACGTTGTGACTACTGATCACTGACAACTTCCAGCGGTGACTGTACCCGCCGCCGCTTTTTTATTGGTGCGTTTGCGTTGCAGGGGCGGAGTCAGTGAGGAGCAGAAACAGGAGGAAGAGGAAGTGGCGAGAGATCACCAGAGTGTCTTGTCACTGCCTTGAAGCACGCCGAGTCAGATATGGATGAACCGGCATGTGGATGTATGCATGTGGGTGTATGCATGTGCACACACACACAGTCACACACAGTCACACACACACACACACACACACGCACACGCACACACAAACACACACCTGTCATTTTTGGGGACTACTTTAAACAACGATAGACTAATTTGCATTTATTTTCGAAACCTTCACTGTCATGTAGATAAGTGAGGCTACTGACTGTGCCTTGTATTCTGTGTAGTCAGCCCTGGCAATAAGCTATTAGCTCTTACCATTGGCTATTTAAAAAAAAATCAGGAAACGGGTGAGACATTGTGACATGACTAAGCATTAAAGAATCCAATCTGATGACGTTTCCCTTGCATTTATGTGTTTTTGTGTGTGTGTCTGTGTCTGTGTGAGAGCATGCCCCAATGAAAACCCCCAGGTGTGGAGCAGTGGACACATTTAATTATGAGTGTTTCCTATCCCTTCCCCAGTGTGTGTATTCACCAGGTTAGAGTACCAGGGGTTCGGTTCAAAGGCGGACATACTACTACTGCCTCCCTGTCTGCTTCTTTCACAAACGCACACATAAAAGGTTTCTGCAGGTGATAAATTTAGTTTGTGCGGGGAGCAGAAAATAGGTGCTGTGCCAAAGGACACGGTTGCCATTACTTTATGCGTGTGTGTGTGTGTGTGTGTAGGTGTGTATGTGTGTGTGTGTGTGTGTGTCTGCCATACGAGGTAGAAAAAGATAAACCAGCGGCACAGGATCTGGGTTTGTTGTCTCTGTGGTGTGTGTGTGTGAGTGAGAGAGAGAGAAACTGGCTTTGGGTACATATTTATCTTCCTCTCTCTCATCGCCATGCTGTTTTGCATGGCTCCTCACAGCCAGCACTAATCTATCACTGCTGCCACCGTCCTCTGCTGGCTCTTCATCTACAGCATGATGCTGCCTGCTCCTCCACCCACTTCTAATATCGCTGAGCCCATCTCACCAGCTCTAGGGCTAGAATGTAGATCTAGCCCATCTGGGAGGCCATCTACCTGCTAGCCCGACACACGTACGCACACACTCGCGGGCAAACACACACACCACACACACACACACACACACATACAAACACATGTGCACACGGACCAAAAGACACACTGTGATACATGAACGCGCACACACACACACACATGGACACACACGTGCTCACACGGATCAACAGCCACACACTGTGACATACGAACTAAGCACACATGTTCAGACATGCGCATACACACCCACAAAGACGCACACATAGATAGACATAAACACACACATAAACACATGACGTGGCATTTCTGTGTCCACATAGTCCATTTAAGTGTGTTCATGTGTGCATATATGTATTTATTTGATCAATATTATTTATTTCTTTTATACAGGCAAAGGTAAGTCACCAGGCATAGCCTGCAAACTATGTGTTATCCCACGATGAGTGCTGGGCTGATTGATTGAAGGCACAGAAAAGATGAGGAGAGAGGGAGAGAGTGAAACACGAGATAGGAGATTGTTGCCATCGTGTCCTTCACCAAGTGTGGCCCTTAATGCTGAGAAGAGGAAAAGTACTAGACACATAAATATGATGGATACCCAGCCACGCTAGCCTTAAACAACTCTGCCCACCCACGCACACAAACAGACACACAAACACTCGCACACACACAGAATGAGGGGTTCATCGCGAAAGCCAACCTTTTGTTGGATTTGTTGGAGTTGATGTCGTCAGAGCGACAGTGGCGCTGGAAGAGTTGACACTTCCTTCAACAATGTTACCCGTCCTCCATACAGAGCCAAGGTCCATGATGGTGGGCGTAAACGTAATGCCATGACAAACAATACGTTTATGTTGTTTTTGTGTTTGTGAAATGAAAGACTGAGGTCATCCAAGTCAATTGATTGATTGCTTTTTTATATTCATCGTTTTTAATAATCAACAACTCGTTCCATCAATAATGCCTTCCTCACGACTCCAAATGCTGTATCTGTTTCTTGTAACTTTAGCTTCACCTGTGGTTGTCAAGGCAGGGGAGACAAAGACGTGTGTGTGTGTGTGGGTGGGTGGGGGGGGTCTATTGTAGTGGAGATGCCAACCTAATCAATTCCTCACGTCATCTGATCAACCCCCTCTCATCACACACACATACACATGCACATACACATACATACACAAACAGATAGAGACAAGCACAAACTGCACACACCATATTACACACTGAGGAAAGTGTCTAGGTCTCCCCTTGTGCATGTTGTGTGTGTGTGTCTAGCATCTAGCCTATTATTCTCTGCATTGGGGTGCAACATAAAAAAGGGCGAGATAATAACAAAAGGATGGCTTGTTTGCTGTACAAACGCACCCACGCACACCAACACACACACACACACACACACCAACACACACACACACACACACACCCACACACACACACACACACACACACACACACACACACACACACACACACACACACACACACACACACACACACACACACACACACACACTAAGAGACACACACATGCGGGCACACACCCACCTACCTGCATGGAAATTGGGTGCTCTTACAGCAAAGGGTTCACACCATCCATCCTAAGGAATAATGGCTTCGGAATGAATAACACATACTTCTGAATAATAGCGGCGCTGTTTGTCCATCTATTTAGCCGGCGACCACATCCTGCCACGTTTGTGCAGCAGAAGGGATGAAAATTACGTCCTCGAGCTGGGGGGAAATTGTATGTGTTTGGGTCTGAGCGTGATGAAAGAGTGCCGCAGACGGTGTTGCTTCCCTCTCGTATCCATTCATCTTCAAGGGATTGAAGCCCTATGCATGGCCAGTTGCTCGGCCATAAGGATGCCATGAAACATCTCCTGTCCGCCATCTGTGTAGTTGAGCTCATAGGCAGTGAAAAGGCCTTATACTCTATGCTGCTGTTTAATAGTACTCCACGCCAGATGGCGATTGTGCGTTGCTGTGGCAGAGACAAGACAACGAAAGTTAAAATAACTGAGGTGACAAAGCACTGCAGTGCAGGTAAAGTTTAAAAACAAATACATGCAAAAAAAATCGAGTTTTGTTGCAAGCTACATTTTATCATCATTATAGTAATATCTGCAAACCTGTGCAATTTAATAGGCGGCAAAGTTCGACGAGGGCAGGGGAGATATGGCACGGCACAAGGGGAAGAAAACCGTGTTTTTAGTTTAATAGGGAAACAGTTATTTTTTCTGCCCTCTCTGCCTTCTTAGTACTCTCACAGTCATGGCATTGCTTCTCGAGGAGCCGACCCCTCTCTCCTCCCTGCCTCAGCTCTCTGTTTGCCTTTCCGAGGTCCACTCGTTTACTCTCCCCCACCTCCTCACCTTGTCTTCACTAGTCTACCATCCCACTCCTCTCTTCTCACATTGTGTACTTTAGGGTTGGTTTTCCATTTCCCAGTGCACGACTCCTCTGCCTTGCACCACATCCACCCCTTGCCCCGCTCGTTTCTTTTTCCGGAGGAATTTCCTGCATCATACAATCCATCCATTCGCCAGCCATCATCCATCCATCAATACATCCATCTACAAACCATCCATCCATTCATCCACAATGCATCCACTATCCAACCATCTATCAATCCATCCATCCATCCATCCATCCATCCATCCATCCATCCATCCATCCATCCATCCATCCATCCATCCATCCATCCATCCATCCATCCATCTACGGTCCATCCATCTGTCCACTATTCATCCGTCCAGCTACATCCTTCGATGAAATCTCCCCCTCCCCCTATCCTTCACCTCCCCGTTTATGTGTTGGTCCCCACCCTCACCTTTCCTTCACTCAGAGATCATCCTCTTCTCCTCTCTCAACCATCCTGCTTCCTCCTTTCATGTCTACAGGGACCCCCATCGCTTCCTCCTCCTCCTCCTCCGCCTCCGCCTCCTCCTCCTCCTCCTCCGCCTCCTCCTCCGCCTCCTCCTCCTCCTCCTCCTCTTCCTCCTCCTCCGCCTCCTCCTCCTCCTCCTCCTCCTCCTCCTCTCCAGGTTTCCCCCTCACTCTGTCTCCTACCTCTCATGTGCAGGCCTTTCTTTCTTCTTCTTTTCATTGGGGTCCGTTGCGGGTCCCGCTGGCCCAGCTACAGGCTGCTGCTGCTGCTGGGACCCGCTGACAAATCGATCCATCACTGTAATTGATTCTGTCAGGGCTCAAAGTGTTTAATGAAAACCCAACACCCGCCCGCCCTACATCCCCCCCCCCCAACCCCCCGCCAGACGCCTACACACTCTCCCCCTCCTACACAGTCCTCCCCTCCCTACAAAAGTCCCCCCCTCTCCCACCCATTTCCTACCCACTGCTCCGGAGGCCACCTTACCGGTTAGCTGAATACGCGTATGCATATTCAGAGAGAGAGAGAGAGAGAGAGAGAGAGAGAGAGAGAGAGAGAGAGAGAGAGAGAGAGAGAGAGAGAGAGAGAGAGAGAGAGAGAGAGAGAGAGAGAGAGAGAGAGAGAGATGGGGGGAGTAGGCTGAGTGTAATCAACATAGCTCCCTGGGAGATGGAGGGGCACAGTAGGATCATTAGGACAGGTGGAGGCTGGCTGGGAAATGTTAGGCCTTGGGAGAATTGCAACTTCCGAGACAGAAATTGTGTATGTGTGTGTATGTGTGTCTCTGTGCGTGTGTGTATGTGTGCGCTGCTGTGTGTATGTGTGTGTGTGTGTGTGTGTGTGTGTGTGTGTGTGTGTGTGTGTGTGTGTGTGTGTGCTGCTGTGTGTGTGTGAGCATGTGTATATGAGTGTGTTCTTTTGTCATGCATACATGTGTTTTGCCGGCTGCAAAGGCCGTGGTTAAGTGCATCTTAAGTGCAAAGCTTTCCTATCCATTCATCCTGAGGCTGGAGTACATGTAAAAAAACTGTTTTAGGGTTCAGAAAAATGTCGCCGCATTTCATACGATTGCATTCCTCCGCTGACATAATACCCTTGAGTACGAAGTTCCTGTTAAACCAAAGACGTTCATGTAGGCAGGCGCGACTTGACAGCCTTTCTGTCATAATCTTTTCCTTAAAAAACATGTAATTCGCTGCAGTCCACGTCCAGCACATTGCCAATCATCCTCTGGGAACACGCACGTACACCCTTCAGTTTAATTGAACAAATTCAATCATTTCAATATAGAATGCAAACCAAAGTGTATGCAGGTCTGACTAAACTGACATCAGACACTCAAGGCAAAGTGTGCACATTTGATCATGAATTAGAATGATTAGAACTTGATACCCGGCAGCGTTGCCAAGGTAATCAGAAAAGGTTGTGCGCTGGCTGATTATTGCCATTCATATGCAATATTTAAAGAAGTTACCATTTAGCTATTAGACCAAAATATCACTCTAATAAAGGTAGAGAGCAGCAGAGACGGAGGTTATGTTTGCTTTGTGTTGTTTTCAAAAGACGGGTGTAAAGAGGAGGCAGGGGTTGTAGAATGGTGAAGACATCAGTTCTAATAAAACTATCACAGAAAGCTAAAGCATGCGTGATGAAAACTGATTGTGATGAAAGTGTGTAAAGAGAGTGTAGAAAGCAACGTGAGACCAGGCAGAAGGTAATCTCTGTGTGTGTGTATGTTTTTGTGTGTGCCGCAAGATCAGTCGCCTGCACAACACTAATGCAAAACATGGGAATATCTTCAACTCACCTCTCCGTTGCCTTCGTACATTATTCTCTCTCTCTCTCTCTCTCTCTCTCTCTCTCTCTCTCTCTCTCTCTCTCTCTAGCAGGTTCCTCCAGCCTTAACGAGGAGCACCTGTTAGGGCTTCTTGTTAGTCATCCCTCGCTCAGAACCCATTAGACCCTCATCCTCTCCCTCACCTTTTCACACCCCATTAGCCCCCCCATTCGTTCTCCTCACACACACACATACACACACACACACACACACACACACACACACACACACACACACACACACACACACACACACACACACACACACACACACACACACACACACACACACACACACACACTGTTACGGCACCACCACATGGTCAGAGATGGTACAAAATAACACATAGGCTGAAGACAATGGGCTGCGTTGGAATTTGTCGTACAATGAATTTATTTAAGCATTGCATTAGACACACGGTGGGATGGTTATTAAATCAACGAAAGGAAATAGAACAAAACAGAAAGGAAACCCTAACTAAACCTAACTCTGGGGGAACAAACTATCTTCCTCCCGACCAGAAATTAAAGCTAGGTGAGTCTGCCGGGTCCTCTAACTACGCTGCTCTAACCTGAACTAATAACGGGAAAACAACCATCGCCAACCACCAAGGCATAAATGATAGGAAAAGCAAGAATGTTCCCACATGGGAAATTGGTGCTTGACAACAACTTGCAGACAGTATATATCAAGAAACTCCACACATAAGACGCAAAGTGCCGTCGTGGCTCAGCGTGAAACAGCCTGGCGTTGCGACACGGAAGCGGTATGCGTGCGGGATCCTCCGCCAGAGATCGGGACAGGTGTGCTTATAGCCCCGATGCCACGCCCTCAATCAGTCGGGCGGGAACAAACGAACAAACAGCCTGTGGAGGAGAATCAGGAGCGGAGAAGAACGCAGCTGCGCAAACACAATATCTGCTCCTATAATGACGTAACACATACACATACATCACCTCTGCCCTCACATACATATGAGCTGTTTTGCAAATCAGGGGGTGGTGTATGCAAATCAGGGGCGGGGCTTTAGGAGAGGCTGGCGACCCAAGACAAAACCAGATCATTTGGGTTTACACTGTGCAGGGCCGGCCGAAGTTTGAGGTCTTCAGAGTGCATGTCTCCCGCTGTTACCTTCGAACAGTGGGAGGAAGGCTTACCTGATGACCCGATCGGCCACCACACCACTTTCTCTTCACAGTCCAGCTATCGACTATTTACAGTGTTGCATGTTGGCCAATGATTATTAGTCAATAGTCAGCAGGTTCCAGCATGTCATGACTGTGTCATGGTGTTGCCGACCCTTTGGTTGTGTGTGCGTGCTGTCCGGCACGATTTGTGCCGTGCAGACGTGTCATATTGTTTCGTTCACGTTTGTCCATTTTAACTAATCAAACAACCTTAAACAAGACAGACGAAAACGGTCTAAACAGCGTTTAGTTAGCCTACGTGTGTCCTGTAAGCCCCACTGCTGTGCAGTGGCCATCTGCACTGCATGTCTCGAGTGAATTCATTTGAGCAAGGCTTTTAAGACCCGTGGTTCAGTATGCAGGCATATTGACGTGTTTGTTGTCAAGCGACGCGACAACAAGCAAGGTGTAATGGGTTGTATAGCACCATAACACCACAGTATAGTGCTTTTCTGAGCGTGGCCAGTCCACTGCACACGATAATATATTTAATTTATATACAGTTTATATATTATATATTTATATATTTGAAGCCCGGGCCATTGGGGTTTTACCAAGCACAGCTAATAGTGGAAATATCACGTAGCATGTGGTAAACGCAGGTATTTTTCACAATATTAGAAGAATTTACTTGGAACTAATACCGTGTCTGTACTTACAGTTTTTTCCTATCGTTTTAGGCAATTTACCTAAACCATGTTCACATTCCCTAAACACTTAACACAGTGAGCATACCAGTAGACCATGTGAACCAAACTGTGGTTACTTGCCCCTATGCTAAGATACAAATGCTGGCAATGACGCCTTCTTCCAATTTTCATGGATACCTGCCCCAGTCAATGTTCACTACCGGCAAAACGCTGTGGAACTACAGCATATTTTACCAATGTTTAGATACTCTGTTCAAAACAGTGAACTTTCTGTTCAAAACCTAACAGTAATTTAGATCACTGTAGATGGAAAGATGCTGCATTTGGACAGACAAATGAAGTTACATGTTTGAATAAGAAAGAATATTTAGTTTATAGTTTATTTATTTTATTTTACAGTAATTTCGATTTTTTTCCCCCTGTGCACCATAGTTCTTGGTGAATTGGCATGGAATTACTTTTTTTACGTAAAAGTAACACTACATACAATGATCTGTACAAAACACAGAGGATAAGTTTTGCAATGCAAAACACCTGGTGGTCATTTCAGCTAAATCTCCAAAAAGTAAAGCACAGTGAAAAAAACTGTTGTGTTTGTGATTTGTTTCTGGATCATATATTACGTACTTACTGTATGTAATTTGCATTACAAAAACTGAAAATTGTTATTCTCAGTTTCTCATGAAACACTTACAGTATTTACTGTATTTACAATTACAGTACATTTACCACACTCAATTGTGACATCTTTTGTGGGAGGTAAACCAACATATGAACACTGTCAGCAGATACTTGGCTTGGATTGTCATACTGTAATATTACAAACTTTATTACTGTAGTCCAAAGAAGTGTTTGTCTGTGTTTTTTCTCTTTTTTTCAATGCAACACTACAGGAAATCTATGCCAAACTGGAGGACACAGCAACATTTTATATATGCAATTGGCAATGCTTCAAGATGTTAGTGTTTTTTAGGTCATAGTGTTCTGAGAGGAAACATGTGTTAAGTTATGGCAGCATTGTTTGTGGTGTGGTTGTTGTAGTGCATTTTGCACCAAAGGTTAACAGATATGCAGAGGTGTGTGTCTCTAAAGCCCACTGTGTTAAGTGATAGGGAAAAGTGACCATAGTATGGGTACATGACCGAAAACGATAGGAAAAAACTGTAAATCATACCACTTGAGACTCTGAGAATGAACGTGCATTATGGTTGCACAGCTCTGTTTGTGGGTAATCTGCCCAATGTAAAGTTTGATTTACACAGATATGGGCCTTATTCCTGAACCTAATGGCTTTCATTAGGATCCTCACAATGATGATAAATGCTGGCCAATGCAGCACACGGACCAATGCAGTGGCAGTAATAGTCAAATGTATCCCATTCCAAGCTTTGGGGCATGCTCTTTTTTTCTTTCATGTATTCTTGCTGTTCTTGTTTTTCTGAATAATAGCCTAAGCCTAGTCTTTAGTTGTCTGCTAGTTGCTTCTTCTTCCTCTCCTCTTCTATTGCTCCCTTCTCGTTTGCTCTGACACGCACTCTCACACATACACAAACCACTTCAGCTTTTGTCACTGCAATTTGTCTCTCACTCCATATCCCCTTCTCTCTCTTTCCCTCAGTCGCTTCTCTCTCCTTTGTGTCTCTCTCCCACAACCCCCCGACCGAACGAGGAACAGCACACTGGCTCTCTCCTCCAGAAGATGTCTAAGTGAGCCTGCCGATGAGGTGATTAATGGCTTGTTTGTTTGTCTCCCTGACTGTACCCGTTCCTCCTCATCCTAATTAAAGATATTTCTGCTGATTTGGCTGAGCCCCACTCCTACTATAGCGATGTTTATAAAGCTGATTCTCACAATAAGCTGATGCCCTGCAGGGGTTTGATGAATATCTCTGAACTTACTTTCTGATGCGGATGCCATGATTATTTCTGTTCAGGGCCGACGTTTTTCAGAGTAATACTCTGCAAGCACATTGGAGTGTGTGTGTGTGTGTGTGTGTGTGTGTGTGTGTGTGTGTGTGTGTGTGTGTGTGTGTGTGTGTGTGTGTGTGTGTGTGTGTGTGTGTGTGTGTGCACGTCTAAGCCCCTGTGCAATCTGGTGTTTTTGTATATCATTTTATCAAACCCTCATTATTTATATAGAGAGTACATTTATTATGTGTTTATGATTGAGCACTCATATTCAATGGGCATTTCTTTCAGTAACACTTCACATGGATAGTCCACAGTATCAATTCACGATATCAATTAAGTCAATAATATCAATATAGTCACTCACTTGACGTGTCAACTTTATTATTTTGTGTTGTTTTATCAGCAACATGTCAAGTGATTAGCAACCAGGCATATATCCATGATGAGGAACCCAATCTTTCTGTCGAAACATATTCAAGTCTGGGATTTGCGCTATCCTTCTCATTCTCTTTGCACACACTAACACATAGGAATTTCGAAAGACATGCAATTTTTCCTTTCTCTCGACACAACTTATTCATTTTGTTGTGTTTCTGCGCTCAATCCATTTTGACTGCCTCATGTTCTATGCTGCCGGTGCGTTCTCGGCTGAGAAGCAGAGGTGTAGCGCTTGAAGTGGTAACAATAGCAACACTTTCATTCCTTTTCTTCCAAGAAGATGTTGCGCGTTAAAACAAGCTAGGCTTCCTAAACCCTGAAATCAAGCTTGTAATCCACTTCAAACCACAGAACTGACGGGAGCCACGAGGAAGCTCAGGCGTCACTGTGTTTAACACACCACAGTATGCCTCTTCTGTTAGCAGAAGGCAACTAAAAAACATGAAAAAGGACAGCGCTATTGTAGTGGTGTGTGTGTATGTGTGTGTGTGTGTGTGTGTGTGTGTGTCTGTGTGTGTGTGTGTGTGTGTGTGTGTGTGTGTGTGTGTGTGTGTGTGTGTGTGTGTGTGTGTGTGTGTGTGTGTGTGTGTGTGTGTGTGTCTGTGTGTGTGTGTCAACATAAGCCTCCTAACTCACAGAAATATACGAAGTGTGTGAATTGTAAACTGCTTTCTAGTGAGCGTGTGTGAGTGTGTTTGTGTATGTGTGGCTATGTGTGTGCCGATATATGAGTATGTGCATGTTAGTCTTTGTATGTGTGGCGTGTGAGCATGATGTACGTATTTGTGTGAGTGTTTGTATTTGTGTGAGTGTTTGTGCTTGAATGTGTGTGCGTGTGAGTGTAAGTGAGTGAGAGCGAGAGAGAGAGATGCTTCGGACTAAAGACACTTAAGGCGAGCTAATCAGCGGGTAAAGTTTTCCGCCACACCGCCATTAAAGCTGCACACATAAAAAGCGTAAGCTGCTTTTATCCTTCCAAGGAAGAAAGGGAGACTGTCAGCGCATAATTAAATTAGATGAAAAGAAGGGGAATTATAGGCGTCCTCCTCTTTAAACACAAACGACTTAATCAGAACCTTGGGCTAAACGAGAGACAGACTGCTACAGGATCATTGGGAGGATAAACAGCCCTCCCTCCCTCCCGCCCTGCCTCCCTCCCTCCCTCCTTCCCTCCCTCATCGCTCTATTTTTACCGCTTCACATTTCACCAATTGTCTTTATTATCTATCGCACTGGTAACCGTTTGCTGCCTCATGCTCCATCTGGTCTGTGCTTAATACATGTCTAGTTCTGGCTGTCTAGACCTTGATCAGATTGTAGCTTTGAATGTTTTTGGTTGTTTTCGGATCTCTTGTTGTGGTGCGGATGGGAATAGAAACGTCAGATTCTGTTTAATCTTTCACTGTCTGTTCAACTATTGTCATTCGTCAAATGTGATCAGTTTGTACATCCTTTAGGATTCAGACCACTGCACTTCTTGTATCGAGCTAGGACCCCTTAATTGTTTTAGCATTTTCTGCATTCTCATCTTCGATGAAGGTCAACAACCATGCCCTGCTAAAATTCTTCCGTGATGCAGCAGAAGTTAGACTCCCAATACATTTTCTCAGGGGATAAAAGCCGATCCGGCTGATTGTGGACAGGAGAAAGAGATCCAGCTGGGACCTCTCTCAGACTTTAAAAGGAGTCCGTTGGGGGAGCCCAATGGGGTATCAACAGGGGGTTGGGGGAACCCAACAGACACGTAAGAACCTACAAACTCCAGGCACGCAGGGAGGGAACCTATACCCAGCAAAGCCAAAGTTGCACTCCTAAATTGACGCATTGCATCATTTTGATAAACAAACTTAAAATAGGAGATAGTTCGTCTCCGAACCCAGTCCGGCTAGTCTGGTCTGTCCTCGTGGTTGTATCTGTCAACCACCGCCCCCCCCCCCCAACCTCCCCCCCCCCGGTCTCTTTCTTATTGGCTAGCTCCCTGTTATGGTTGCTTTAATGTTTTTTCCTCCATCCTCTCGCCTTCCTTTCCAATCCCTTCTGGAAAAGAATGTCTGCTGTCCTTGAACGCTCAGAGTTATGCACACCTTTTAAATCCCCCCCTCTCACCCTTCCTCCCACCACCCCTTCTCTTAGACCGTGTTATTCGTCCCTCAACAAACCCACATGGCATCGAACCGCCGTGCATGGTGCCCACTTCTGTAACGATGGGGCTGGATGAGAATGCTAATATGAATGCCATTGATTTGTTGAGTCCACCTGTGTTGTTGAAGTTTAAATAGAGTGAAATGTTAAAAAATGACTTTTCGGTATTAATAAAGTCATTAGTTATCTAAGTTTTTCTTTCCCTGCAACCATCTGTTCCTAGCAAATTGATTAATTGATCCGTTTGAACCCCAACAAGCCTGTTCCTTACTTGTTTCCTTACTGACCTTTAGATTGAGCATGCGCCAGCCTTGTTAGACATCTGTGTTGTGTTTCTAGCGCAAGACTGCGATTATCCATCGATGGAGTAAGTTGTTTCAAGGTAGTAAATTGTTTGACATAATGAAGACTCTCTTCTTAGTGATTGTATAATTATTGCATCTGATGTATGGCAAGTGCATTGCATACATGCTACTCCCATGTTCTTGAGTTGTTTTGTTTTGCTCTCTTACACCCTGTTTGAGCTAGTCCCCGCCCTCTGCAACAAGAGAAAAATACCTTCTGGTGCACTACTGGTAGACAATTCATTTATTTAGGGAATGCCTGGCCTGCTATCTCCATTTACTACAGTCACATTTGGAGGATGTAGCCACAACATTTGATTGACGCTAAATACTAAACACATGCAATAGTTTGCAATATTTGAGTCCATATTTACTTCTTAGAGCCCATTTGGTCACAACACTTCCTCTGCATCCCATTGGCCAGGGAGGGCTCAGGCAGTATCGGTAGCAGGCGATGAATAAGAGCAAAGAGAAGGACTAAAGTCTTTCTGTTGGTATCCCAGAGCTGTGTCCTCCATTTCCCTTCATCGCTAGCTTGAGAGAGCTGAGCAGGGGGGAAGAAGGGGTGTAGAAGGGGGGTGTAGTAGGGCTGTTGTGGGAGGGGAAAGAGTTGAGTCGATCGATGCTGCAGGGAAGGTTGTGTTATTAATGTAGTTGGGAGTGAATCGGGAGATGGGAGATCGGAAGCAGATGTGTGTTGTGGAAATGGGGGCTGGGGTTGGTTGGGAAGGAAGTAGAATTTGTTTGTCGGGGGCGATACATGAGGAAGGGTAATCAAGCTCTGTTCCTTTCTCAGATGTAATCAGAGTGACTGTACCTTTCTCATCAGAGGCAGTGCTATTACTGCTTTTTAGGTATTTCCATGTTATTTAATCTCCTCTGGGTGGTCCTGTGTTACATTCAGCCCAGCATGAGGTGCTGTACTGGGTGGGTGTGTCTGTGTTTGTGTGTGTGTGTCTGTTTTGTACTATAATAGGTGCCTGATTAAGGGTATTTGTTCTGGTAATGGTGGGTGGTCTGGGATGTGTGCATGTTTGGCTATGTGATAGAACATGCATGTGCATGTGTGTGAAGCGGGTAGAAAGCATAAAGGCCACTCCCTCCAGCCTTAATTGGGTATTTACCCAATTGTCCGTGATTTGGCAATAGCATTTGGCACTTGGGTTAATAGATGCAGCTGGGCAGGTTGTGTAATGCGTCCCTTGCAGTCATGGTTCCTGAAGGCCCTATAGAGCTTGCCCAGCTAAGAAGCGTGCCAGCGTTTTTTTTATTTATGAACCACGTCTCTTTTACTGTTTATATTCTTTCTTCCTTTTACATTTTTACCCTCTTACTCTTTTATTGTTTAGGTCGGTTGAAGTGCTCTCCGTTTCCTGTTCCTGTTCATTTCACGGTTCTACTGCCACATTGCTGCTTTGTCTCCTTTATCACAGTTGTGGCATTTAGCAGTTATTCTTTACCACTGAAGAGTGGGGGACTGTTTTTTGTTTATATGATTTCAATGGTTATCTTTAGGGGATGTTTGTCAGATTACTGTTAATGATGAACAGGCTTGAACATTCATTTGCCTTGATTATTCACAGTTGCAGTGTGGTGTGCATGTGTTTTAAACAGAGGTTCCCTGGAGGGCTGGGTTTCCCCTGTGACCTACGTACCCTCACCTTTTATGTATTGTTTTAACCTCACTTAACCCCCTAGGCTGCATCACATTGTTATTTTTGTTGGCATTTAAATAAAGTTTTATGAATAAACCACAAGTTCATTGTGTACATATCACTTTAGTTTGTATCATTTTATTTGAAAATGCTTGCAGGTTTTGGTTCATCTCCACGATTGTGTGTGTGTGTGTGTGTGTGTGTGTGTGTGTGTGTGTGTGTGTGTGTGTGTGTGTGTGTGTGTGTGTGTGTGTGTGTGTGTGTGTGTGTGTGTGTGTGTGTGTGTGTGTGTGTGTCCCCGACCATAGACCTAGGGGAAGACATGAGACTGCTAATTAGCAACACAGAGGGAAACAACCCCAGCGGCCACTCATATTTTGCTTTTGAAACCAGTTCCCCCGAGACGCCATGGAAACGGCGCGACTGGGTAACCAAGGCAATGGAATGTGACGCGATGTCATCCCATTAATGTGTATGGCGCTGTAAATCAACCCCGAAATATGTGTGTGTGTGTGTGTGTGTGTGTGTGTGTGTGTGTGTGTGTGTGTGTGTGTGTGTGTGTGTGTGTGTGTGTGTGTGTGTGTGTGTGTGTGTGTGTGTGTGTGTGTGTGTGTGTGTGTGTGTGTGTTTGTGTGTGTGCTCAAAACAGTCCGCTTTGCTCTGTGGCCCATTTTGGTAGATGAAGAAACAAAGACTTTGGAAACAAGTTCACTTGGAGGCCATGTCAGCTCCTTCTCTGATCTGTTTGGAGTCTTCTCTTGCAGCAGATGAACCTTGTAGGCATATTATATATGTTGGCACACACGTAATGCTTCCCCTCACATGTTTCGAGCAATGGCCGCTACATGATCTCTAATCCTGCTCTTGTGTGGTTTCATCGTTTTGTGAAATATGACGTAACTCGACGTGTAAAAACAATTGGCTGAGATTACCATCAGAAGCATTGGGTTTACTGTCAATCAGAAAAAAACATCAAGCCGCAATGAAAATCATATCTCACACCATGGTCATGCTAATAGTTAAAAAAAATATGACCATGTAGCAGCCATGTATCAATAAAAGTCATGCATCAACCATGAGACCAATGTGAACACACAAAGGTCAGGACACATGGGAAATGTTAACGAGGAATCTAATGGGGAGGTTTTGATGGAGACGGACGGACAATCTTCAGACAGCTTCATATGACAGCCAAGGAGATATTCCAATACCAATGGGAAATAATGAAGGTTCATCATTATAAGTGTAAGTATCTCTTAGGAGAGATTTTTTGTAGGCCATGATTGTATTGTACAATGAAGCACCGTCAAGACTTAAAATAAAGCCTACATTGCAGTTTGGTTATTGATTAATGGTTGGAAATAAAGGTGTGTGAGTTTTTTTTGAACAAGGTTAATGCGCTCAAATCAAATTCAAGTGGGGTGGGGCCTTAAAAAGTGCAGCCGTCATCTAAACAAATCGGATTATTAAATATATAATAAATATATTAAAATCCTTTAGGCGTATGATTACGTTGACATTGAACACAACCCTAAGAAAAACAAAACAAATCAAAATTGTTACTTGAATGGTTTAATCTTCAGGTGCTGTATCCATTCTCGTTTCGCTTCTCCCTCACAGCCTATCACAGCAGCTTTGTTCTCATTAGCACTTCCTCAGAGTCACCTGTGTCGAAGTACCCTTTATTAAGGTGCACACATGGGGAGAGGTTTGTTTTTGTATCAGTCTTGGTAAACCAAGGTTGTGTTTAGATGTATATGTTTGGTCTCTCTACAAGAGGACCTGCTTTGTTTGTGTTTTGTATTTTTTGACTGGACAATTCGGACAAAAGCGCAAACCAATGGGGGAGCTTCAACAAGGATCATTGCGGTGAGTAACTTTCCTGTCCGACTCACTTCACTCTGAGGGGGGGCCCTGTGGCCCCCCCCAGATCACAGCTAGGTGTGTAAACTGGATATGCCTATTGTGTGGTTTCTGTGTCTTTTTTTAAGGCCTGGGGGGTATACCACGAACCTCGCTAAACATACCCAGGCTTTCTTGGGAAAGCCTGGCTCAACAGAGACGCAACTCGCAATCAGAGTTAAATGGTACCACGACGCTCACTTTAGATTCATTAAGTCGAACCAGGTTTTCCGCTTTAGGTTCAATGCGCGTTCACATAAAAGGGGCGTTTATCGCGTCATTTGAGTCACCCTTATCCAAAATGAATCGAGCGAGAGTGGTGTATTACACCCAAGACGAGCATTGTATTATTATGAATTACTACGAGGAATTCAAATTCCAAAACACAGCCAAGGGGGACACGGTTGCCCATAATAAGGCTAGGGTGGCGTGCTGGCAGAAATAGCCGACCGTGTTAATTCGTAAGTGAAAAGATTATGCATATTGTCTAAAAAATAGTCAAAATAAATAAATAAAAATATATATTTTATAAATATAAAAATATTATTCAATGTGGTAAGTTGTAAGCATCCATTTGAATAATTTCAGGTGAATCAAGCCTATGATTTGCAATGGCCTAGGCTCAGACCTTTAATCTTATGTTGATTACCTGTAGCAAATAAAAAGAGAACCCAAATGAATACGACTGGGAGGGGGACCGCTCCACCGCCCTTCACCACTTCGGAGGAGCTGGCTCTCGCCAATAACGAAGGTCGGCCGATGATGGTAGGAGTGGAAGGGGGGGTGTCCTCTGACCCCACTGCCTCGACATCCAAGGCGTTTGTAATGAGTATGTATTCATGTATTGGCAATGGACATAAATAATTGTCTTGCTAAACAAATGTGAAATGATTGAGTGTAAATGAATTGTGTCATTTTTAGTTGAAGGCACAAACATTATTTTGGAGGAGCCGCCGACAATCAATCTCCAATCAGATGGTATCAAAACAAAGTGTCACGTATTCTTCTAAATGTTTAATTTTTGGAAAGAATGTCCTATAATAGGTTTCCCTGATTCTTTCAGGAGACTCTGTCTGCCTGTGACTCCAGGGCGACTATGGAGGTGATTTTTCTTAACAATTCTCACAGCTATAATATGAATTTGTAGAATAAACAATGCCCAGGCCTAATTGTGTCACTGACATAGCGGTTATGTAAGGGATAATGGACAACACGGCACTTGACTATCCAAGGTTCATGTACGTTGAACGTGGGGCCATCTTTGAACTTGAAACGCAGACACACTTCGCAACAGTAAGTGCACGGCTTCTTTGTGTAGCATTGCCCACATACGGTCCAACAAGGACGATCAAATAACGAATACCCTCTGAGGAGAATCTGTATCTCTCATAAAGAATATCGTCAGACAATGCCAAGGGATCGGTTCTGTCACGAAAAACCCTCTGTCTCCGCAAAGACGCCTCTACGATAAGTGCGCCGAGGTCCAAGGGAACGCCCACAAATGGGGCTAGGAAGCTGCTCACGCCGATTTACGTAGCCGATCGCTGGGTAGACCAAGCTGAAAAGCTGCTCCCGACCAGGTTTGGTTGCGAGCATAAGTCACCATGGTGATACAGCGACGCTTAAAGAGATCGACTTTTGTGGTACTGCTAACCCAGGCTTTCAGCTCAACATACCTCGCTTACCCTCTAATCGAGCTTCGTAGTACACGAAAGCATCGTTAGCCTAAGTGGATCGTGAAGTGCGTCGTACGAGCATCGTACAGTTTTCACACCGTTTCCCGAAAGCATCGTTGGTACGAACGTCGTCAAAACGCTCGTAGCTAACGAGGACCCCAGGGGTCCGTGTATTGGATGCGTTTTATTAAAACGCATCCGATACCACGGAATGCCCAGCCCACCTGGTGCAATTTCGCAACCAAAAACAGTAGTTACAGCCGATATATTACTCATAGACTACTGTTAGATTTAAACAGCAAAGATAGACATTTTAGAAGTCGACAACAACATAATTTATTGCAGCAATTTAAAATTCCAAAAATACATGCGCAGCCGAAATGTACAGATCAAACGCCACGTCACAGGGCATATAATAAAATCGAATGATTCCATTGCTCGCTTTCGAGCTGCACTTGCTGTCTCCCTCTGATTTTAATTCAACCATCGTGGTTAAAATGTCCTCATATTGATCAATGACAGAAGACGTAGGCTACTGTAGACATCCATCATGCTGAGACCAGCGGTTGTTGCGATTCTTTGCATTAAGCACTGTAGGCGCTTCGTTGAGGCTGTGATGAAGTTCACTATTTATTGGACCCTGTCTAGCCAGTTACGCACATCCCTGACCATAGTTTAGTTTGTAGTCTACACTCAGACGTGAACTCATTATTGCATGCGGGTGTCTTCATTCATAAACAAATTAAAACATTCGGGAGTATGCAATAATACAAATTATTCTAAAGAAGTCAGAGACTCCATGCGCAGCCCCGCCTTCCCCAGTGAACCAAGAGAGCCTGCGCCGTGAAAAACGGGAGATTTGACCCTCTCGGTTTTACACAGGAAACTTGAGATAAGAAGGTGAAATCGCAAGCTGCGACCGAACTGGCTTGGCAGTGTAAAAAGACCTATAGCCTACTTCATCCTGCCCAACAATATGGGCAGGATCTAGAAAAAAAATAATGTGAAAAAAAAAAAAAAAAAAAAAAGTATGCACAGTGCGTTCTGGATTAGGACTGATATATGTCGACCTAGGCCTAATCAATTGTGTTTTAATATCTTATTGCACTCTATTCTTTTCGTAGGCACCTCTGCTGTTAGCCTTGTTGGGGAGATATTCTAACCCTTTTTAACCCCATTTTCCTGCGACATTCCGTCTCCCCCTCCTACATAGCCCGTTTCAGTGAACAGTTACAATCCTACGAACGTTGTGAGTGCAGTGAACGCGCGTTCATGTTAAGAGGAGTTTCGGGAAACGCTTCAAAGAAATTCACAATGGTTTGCAAGATCCATCGTGAGAATGATCATACGAGCGAAGATCCATCGTTATCGGGAAACGAGGCCCAGGTTGATTTTGTTTAGGCAGTTTCAGGTTAGCCGATTTGTGTAATGCTAACAGCTCTTTATCAACCTGCACACAGACCCATGCTATTGCATGGATCCCTGTTTATTTGTTTCTCTCCCAAAAGCTTACATTTTAATATGGTTAGTAAACATGGCTGTGCTGTTTGAAGCTAGTGTTTTTGAGTGCAGTCGTGTCTGTGTATACGTTTTGTATTAATTGGTGTTGACTGACTTAACTCTGGGGAGGGGCTTATGAGGTTATACAAGGTAATGTGTGTGCTAGAAATTGGCAACATAATAGAAGAATTGTGGCAACTATGGTGACCTAGACTGTGGCAAAAAAACGCATTCGGAGGTTGGTTTGATACTGACGGGTATGAGGATGAAACTCAAATGTTGTTCCTTGCCTTTTTTATTAAAAAGGTAGGCCTAGATTATAAACATAAATAAAATTGTTCACTGTTTCACTTTCAGTAGTGGCCAGAGACTTGGGTATGTCTTCTGGACGTCCTTGCAGTGCCTGCTTGTGCAAAGACTATGCAAGTTTAGTAGACTACTGTTGCATATGCTTTATATAATGTTTTGATTAAGTGGTTGCGTCTTTTGCCTCTTGTTCGTCATCACTGGGATCAATAATTTTCTTTCGTTTCTGCTTAAGATGAAGGAGCTGATGCAGCAGACGGATTGCAACTACATTTTACCGGACCAGTGACCTTATTTGAATTCCCTACACCATGTTTTAGCCCTGCTATTGTTTCTTCGTACACCTTTAGCTGGGGAGGCTCTTTAACAGAAGGACTAAATCAACGAGTGCCTAATCTTGATGAGCTCTGACTCTATACTCAAGAAACGTGAACTATAGCCAAACCTTACCCAAATGGGTCCCTTGCCCTTTACCCTCTAAAGGTTCCTCCTCTTCCCCACTGAGGCCCCTGTACTCAATGCCTTAATGTTTCAAGATTATTGTGGCGAGCAGCACGAGAAGGATGAGACGGGAGCCCAAGTTTAGCAGTTTGCTGCAGTTCCGCGCCCCATACACCGCACGACTACGGACTGCCTTTATAATCACACCAACCTTATACATTGAAAACGGCGCACCCTTGGTGATGGTGGCCCCAACGATAAACACAACTTGTTAACATGCAACAACTACGCACAAACAATTAACAACCCATTAACCCCACTTAACACAGCAACTACAAGGTCCCCGAAAGGGTCCTAACCCCCAGGTTAGATTAACCCCCAGAATCCCTTGCACATCTGAACCAGCGTCCACACCTGTGGTCGCCACACAGGCCCCACCTTATGGGTCAGACGTCCCGATGACCCTTACACCCATCACACATTCCGCAACGTTCAGGCGCCGCTGTCTCGGCCCCTGCCGTTGGCTGCCCAGTTGCGGAGCAGTCTGAGATGCCCACCGCCTGCAGGGGGCGACATTGGCCCTCCTCTGCCGAACCCAAGGGTCAGCAGGAGCCCTTGGGGTGGGATCGTGGACAACCTCAATCGGGACCCCACCAGTTTCTGCCGTATAGGGGGGAGCTGGAGCGCCGTTTCGAACACATGCTGCCGCAGAAGCTCCGGCGCAAGTCCTCGCAGAAACGCGTGGAGGGCTAGGTCCTCCTGTACAACCGAGGAGTAGTCCGGGTATCCGCGTCGGGTGCACAGCAGATCCACAACTGTGGTCGCCAAATGATGTTTGACATTTAACTTATTGATTCTTAAATAAAAGTTTTTCACAAATTGTGGTTTTCATGTTGGCTCTCAGCTACAACTCTAGGGATATGTGACCTCCCCCATGATGACCCACTTTACCATCTGACCTCTGAAATGAACCCTACCGGATTTAGAGTTGGGATATTGACGTTGCTAGCTTGCCATTGAGCATAGTAGCATTTATTTAAATTTTTATTGAATACTCCAAAGAATAGTTTATCAAGCTTAATATTGGCTTTTGCATAATATGCCATCGGCAAGGCCATCACTTAGACATTGACAAGTTGGTGCCCCAGTCTAATTTAGCTACTGCTGGTAAGATTTAAGATTTGTAAGCAGTACCGTAGCCATATATCAGCTACTGGTGAGGGGAATGCCCTGAATATCTGTTCTGGTACACTGCCCCTGCCGTTGTAATGAGACTATTTGGGTTTCGCTCCCAGCTAATTCAGACCAGTGCACATGCCATGTAAACTCAAACCAATTTTTGGTAAAATGAACATTTCACTAACCTAGCTTGAAAACCAGTAATATTTAAAAAGCCATAGGCCAGGAAGTGAAGGGGACGGTAAACAAAGGGAGAGGGATATGATTATAAAGGGCAGGAAGGCTTGAGCAAGAAACTGAGGGAGAAGTAGTGGACATGGTCTCATGCTTGGTGCCTCTCCTTTAACCAGGTCAAACCCTACACTACCCATTATGTGTACCGGGGGCAGTGTCATACGCTTAGTGGAGCGATAGCTGAAATCCTCAACGACTTTCTACAGCTTCCTCTAGTGAGTGCTGTTTATTTGCACTGTAGCAATGGGGAGGGAAACTAGCTCATTAGCTTCTGCATGGATGAATGGACAGGGGCTAATGCTTTTATTCATTGTGAGGGATTTGAGCCAATAGCACCTAGCGCACTAATTTGCCTTCATTGCTCGTTATTATCAACCAACTGCTGGCTCGCCTATGTTAGGGTTGCTAAGGATTCACGGTTTTCTGGTCATTTATGGAGAAAAATATCAAAAATTAAATGAACCTGCATTTGTTGTGGCCTTTCCTGGGTATCTATCCCAGAGGGTCCTCGCCCACCCATGACAACAGCCAAGAGAGCCTTGACTGTAAAATAGGACTCTCTTCAGAGGATTCAGGCAATGCTTGCGGGTTTTCCTAGGCTTGCAATGTTGCTCAATTTAATCCGGCAGTAGGTGTGAATAAGTAATATGCACTTTTATTAATGTATTCAATATAATATCCTCTACTGCAGAATGCAGTCCCCTTTGCAGATCCCCCTCCCTGACCATAACCCCTGTGTATTCATATTTTATTATCCGTATTTATATTTAATCCGAGTGAATTCAGTATGGATTCAACACGCCATTCAATTGGAGCGTGAGCTCTCTCAAAAAGAATTCTCAGAGCTCATGTTGACCAGTCTGGGGCATGGGTCGCTGGCTTACTTCATAAGTCTGTTTGAAGTACTTTTGGGTTCAATTCTTGCAAACTGGCCTCTGTGAGATTCTCCAGACCCACTAGAACCCGCGGTCTCTATAGCATCCAAGGATTTGTCCTTGCTCATGTTCCACTTTCAAAGACTGCCCATTCGCTCAAGGAGTTATGATGATGCAAATACCACTAATTGCGTCTCTATATCGTAGCAGCTCTAATAATTGATGATTTAGCTAGGATGGCACAGCAGCACACGTGTGAATCAGTCAGGAACGGAGGGAAGTGGAGGACGCAACCACAAACCAAAGGGACAGGAACGTGCTTAAACCGGAGTGGTGTCTGCGGCGTTCAGCATCATTACCGCTCCATCCGTTAGCAATATCCAGCCGAGCGGAGCGTATCTGCACATCGCACCTGCGTTGATTGTCACTTCCTATTGTCCGCCAAACGCAGATGATTGTCTCCGGCTGATTGGCCACAGCGCTATTCAAAGACCTCTTCCTCTATCCCTCTCCTTTTTTTTCACCCTCCGTCCCAATCTGTGTTTTACTTTATTCCCATCAGGGCATTCCGGAACGCTCCACTGGGTTTCCTGGCACCGGTGAACCTCTCGTGCTAATGAAGTGTGTGTGTGTGTGTGTGTGTGTGTTTGTGTATGTGCGTGCGTGTGCGTATGAGTGCGTATTATCGAGGAGTAGTCCAGGGTGGATGCATGAAAACAAACTGCATCTTGGGATACACAAGGATAACTGCACACATTCACAAAATGATAATTATACACATTCACACAAGGTGTCAAGTAGGTATCCAAACTAATGAATGCTGGTATCTAATCGTGATTCAATGGACCGTCCCAAACCAGGGTTCCCAAGAGGGGAATCCTCTAGGGAACATTCTGTCTATATAGGTGTCTCTGTGATCAGGTGTGAGCTTGTTGCGCACCATTAATGGATTCCAGTCCTGGTGACAACAGTCGTCACCTGACTTCAGATTTCTCTTTCAGAGCTGAACGCCAATCTTAAGCTTCACAAACGGGTGCTTCTACGTTGGTAGGTTAGGGGATGTTTTCGAGTTGCAAAGGAATGAACATGGTGTCGTTATTCACTGAGTGGCACTAGGTCAAAACACTGACAGCATGAATCATGCATATCATGTCACAGTTGACTATATTAATGTCATTATTAAATTACCTTTGTATATTAAATATGAAGAAGTAGGAGGGACACAAGATCAAGTGTGTATGTGTGCATGTCTGATAAATAATTGATGGTGTGAGTCCCACTCCATGTTCCTCTCTCAGATCACAGCACCGTGCTGGGATGGGGATCGCTTCTGCATAATAGATGAGGTCACTCAACCAGACCCAAATTTCTATCGTCGCGTTCGCTGGAATGTTAGTGAAATGCGTGCACGCGAATATGAACATAAATGTCCCTCCAAACAAAGACAAAGGAACGAGAAAAAGTAGATACATTTGTAATTTATTGTTTGTAAATTACTTAGAAGCAGTTAGTGAAGTATAACAAGAGCAAACATGAAGGACTTTCCCTTCAAAGCCATTTGGGAGGCGTTTCATCCCAGCGAATATGCATTGTTTTCGATGGCTTCCAAAGCTCCGTGGCGGCTTCTTAAACGCTCAGTTAATATCTCCTAGTCGAACAAGACTCTTCAGATGTGAACTGAGAGCCCCGACTCGACAAGAGACCATGAAAACAATTGTGGTAGAGGAGAGCGAGCAGAGCGGAGAGATTCAGTAGAGAAAGTCACAGAAGCGCTGTTTAAGTCAAGCTTTTGTGGAGGAGAAAATGCTGCCGCCGCCCGCGTTAATCTGAGGACGGCCTACTGAGCATGTCGAGGAGTTGTTCACTACCCGGTTTTAAAGTAAAAAAACAAAATGCAAGGGCAAAGATAACAACAGCCCTCGCATGATGTACTGAAATGCACAGGCTAGGAAATCTGTATAACTGGTATGGCGGTTTTTCTATACTGTCTTTTTATACTAAGCTACTTAAAAATAATGGATCTCTTAGCAAGATCATGAATGTGAAAAAATCGGAGGACGTTTTAAAATACTAAGAGAGCCTTTTTCTTTCTTCTGGAAACCATTTCCATTAACAAGCATTTGGAAGCGATAGATGTAGAATTGAAGAATTACTTAACTAAAGAATTATCTCCCAGCTGCATGATTTTGACAAAGAGCATTTGTGCCTATTAGCTGCTCTTTATCAGTCTTTATTTTGTGTACACACACACACACACACACACACACACACACACACACACACACACACACACACACACACACACACACACATACTGGTTTTCATCACTCATGAGGACGACCTTTATAATCATCACTTGTGAGGACCACCCTTTCCAGAGGTTGTAGAGAGCTGAAAAAAATTCAGTAAACTTGCCATAGCTTAGTTAACCTATACACAACTTCAAAACTCTGAAATGATGTTTCAGAGTTTTGTGATGGTTTAACCAGGCTTTATGGGGACTTCCGGAAGAACCAGTAAACATGCTTTCAGGGGACATCATTTACATAAATTAGAATATTTCACACAGATTATTTGGTGACTAATGGGGACCTGATTGTACATAAATATATATAGCCCGAGGAGAGTATATAGAGTATAGCCAGAGGGCCAAGGTGTTTTAACCTCTCAATTTCCGAGAGCCCCTGGAACCAGGGGCGGCCATGCCCTCTGCAAATGTTCCTCTTGGCCATCCACCATCTATATGTGGCGTGATACCAACTTATTTCATGATATTACCGTGCACTATGTGTGTGTATGGGTTTTTATTTTACCAACACCATCGATGCCACCCTCACACATGGGAGGGATCTCCCAAACAGGTGTGGGTCCACAGTAAATAGCACCAGAGACGGATGGAGAATTAGATGCATTGATACTTTATTTTTAAAAGTATACCAGCACATACATACATTAGCATAGACACACATCACGCACAGACTCGAGCCATCAGAGTGCGGTTAATACATGTCAGAACCTGCTGGTGTATCCTTGTGGGCCAGGAAGAGGCATCAAGATACAGAATAGTCACAATATAAATGGAAGTCACATAGACCTCGAGAGAATAAGTTCGACCTCTGAGGCTCCGTTTCCCTCGGTCAAATGTCTATATTAAATAACATGGCGTGTTTGAATAATCGTACATAACAAAGTCTGTAGGTTGCGAAGAAAAAAAGGGAAGCTGCATCACGTTTTGTTCTATACACTTTTTCCATCTAGTGTCGACTGGGTTTTTGGAATGTCTATGCCGTTAAAGTAGCATTAATAATCGTTAGGATTATTACGACGATTATTAATGCTACTTTAATGGCACCGACAATCCAAAAACCCAGTCGACACTAGATGGAAAAAGTGTTTAGTTCAAAGCGTGACGCAGCTTTAACTTCTTCGCCACCTACAGATTTAGTTTAGTTAGACATTTTTGGCACAGTGCAAGCATGTATTAAAGCCTTTATGTGCCTCTCGACGGCCTTTTGTCTCTGCTGGCTGCCATGGTTCCCTTTTGAGTGGAGCCTTTCCTGTAAATGAGTAGAAAAACAGATGTTTACATGAAAGTATCAGGAAGGAGATACAGTTCCTATAAGTTTCATGTCCTGCATCAACAATCCTCAGTGATCTGCTCATTAGTACACCTTATTGTAAAGTGTCAACTAAAAACTTTTTATTGTATTACATGCCACACACTTTCATTTAGAGACTATAATATTAATTCCTTATTTTTGTTTTTTAGCAACAGTAGCATTATGTCTTCGATATTATGGCAGCTTTCTTTTTCTTATTTAACATTATAATTTTCTTGTCATAATTCCTTTGTCTGCAATCTTTCTTTCATCTTCAATTAATATATGTCCTATTATCTGCTTTCTCAGCCATCTGTGAAGCACTTTGAACTGCACTAACTGTATGAAAGGTGCTATAAAAAAAATGATTGATTGGAGTGTTCCACTCTCAGTCTGTTGGTTGACTCCTGCATTAACATGCATCCAAGTAGCCATGAAAATTAACGTCATCACAGGGACAAACAAATAGGTTAGTTGAAACACGCAAGAGGAACTACGCCTCACCTAGAAAGCAGACGAGACCAGGCGGTGGTGCAGAAAAGCTGCAATCGAGTCAGTTTACAAAGAAAAGAAACAGACCGATTCCTGCAGCCTTCAAAAGAATATACAGGAAAACTTCAGTCTTAAGTCAAGAGATATCTACATCCTGTTAGATCCACTATAAAAGCAGCAGAAAATAAGTTTGCAATTATTATATAGCGCACAAGATGTTTAACAAATTGAACCTACATTGAACAACATGAGACTAATATTATGACATAACATTTGTATTTTCTAGATCACATGGGGCCCTATCTTGCATCCGGCGCAAGTGACTTAGTCACTGGCGCATGTGTCGCTGCTAGTTTACAACTGGCGCAGAGCGTTCTTTTCCCACCACCGCCACTCGCCGGTAAATTAGGGATTGATCATGCGCCCCAAGGGGCGGTTCGGCAGAAGGAGGAGGCAGGTTCTGGCGCCAACGGTATTTTGCCGTTTCTGAATGCCATTGCGCTACTGACCAGGAAATACCTGGTTTAAAGTCAGTGGCGCGTTGTTCAGATGCTATTTTAAAGAGCCCATGCCATTAAAATCACATTTTTCCTGTTGTTTGTTAAATAACATAGGTCTGAATAAGTTTGTGAGCTGTGGTAAGTTTGAAATCTATGCAGTTTGTCTGCTGAATGCAATAGGCAATGAAAGGAAAAAGGCAGAAGAAATGAGCCAATATGGATAAGGCGACACTGTGACGTAGCGTTGTCAAACTATAATTCATGGCCCTGCCCACTTGGTTGGTTCGTAACCACCCACAAGAATTCTGAAGGAGTCGTGATTGAGCTAGTGCTAAATGCTAATACGTGTATTGTAGTTGCTTAGTTCGTAGTAACAGGCTAGTTACAGAATTTTGAATGCAATGGCAGAACGACATCGAAGTACATGAACTGCGACATGCTGCCTGCCGCCGGTTGCCGCGAGGCACCACCGCCCGGCAGCGGGCAGCCGGGCGGTGGTGCCTTGCGCCGGCAGCAGGCCGCAGGCAGCGCGCGGTTCTGTCTGCTACAGATTGATGTGGAAGTGGAAGAACCAGAGACGTCGGAGAACCCGACGAAGTCCTTTGCGATTCATTATATCGTCTGGAGGTGCACACAGCTTTTGGCCGTGATAATATGTATTATTTGATATAGATATCTATGTATTATATGATATTATTTAGATGTAGAGCCCCAGGACTGTAACGCAAGTGTTGTACACTTCCTTGTTATTTGGATAACCGTTCTGCTGTTGGTGTGATGGCGCATTACACGTCGGACTCTCGTCTCTGGTATTTCTACAACGAGACTCGTAGTGGGGGTTATCTCAGCCATGGTTGAGAATGAATTGGGGGAAAGGAACTTTGGCTTTGAATCCCTGAAGTACATGAACCACGACATGGAGGAGAAGGGGATTGTTGGCCGCGAATGTATCCCGCTTGAGCCCTGCTTCCCGCCGCCTCGGCAGCGGTCAGCGCTAATCACCGCCTCCTGAAGCGGTGGTCCATCGGCAGCGAGGCTCCGGCGGGAGACGACCGCGGTCAACAATCCCTTTCTCCTCCATGTTGTGGTTCATGCCTACTTCAGGGAGTCAAAGCCAAAGTTCCTTTCCCCCCAATTCAGAAGACGCGGTCGTTTGAGATTCATAATAGCCTATCGTCTGGAGGCTCACACAGCTTTTGGCCGTGATAATATATATTATGATATAGATATCGATGTATACAATGGGTTTCTAAGAGCCATTGCGATACATCTACCGTAAACAGAGCGCATGGTACCGTGGCTACAAGCTGCTCACGGCCAGGTGATAATATATATTATAGATTATATGATATAGATATCTACCGTATTTTCCGGACTATACGTCGCTCCCGAGTATTAGTCGCATCAGTCAAAAAATGCTCCATGACGAGGAAAAAAACATATATACGTCGCATCGGTGTATAAGTCGCATTTATTTTTAAACATTTAAACAAGAACGTTTAGTCTGGAGAGACTGAATAAAATTGCAATAGCAATATAGGTGTGTCGGTCCCACTCGTAGTTCTGAGAGTATACCGAATTCAGTGACACCGGGATTCCACCGGACGCGTATGCGCCGCGGTCCTAAACCTAAACCTGAGCGCACGATCGGGAGGTGGAAGTTGCGCGGAGGGCTCCAGTTTTCGCCGGCCAAGTCATGCGCCTTGATGTGTGTGACAGCTATGTTGCACAACATTGCAGCTAAGGCTGGGGTAGCTTTGGTTGAACCGGAGGACATTGAGGACGATGACGACGAGAATATAATTTATTCGGTGGTGCAGTAGGCTTGCAGCGTTCAGTTGTAGGCCTAATTAATGACGGTGCCATCTTGCGGCCGAAGATTATGTACGCACAATTTTGGCATATAAGTCGCTTCGAAATATAAGTCGCAGGGCAAGCCAAACTACAAAAAAACCGCGACTTATAGTCCGGAAAATACGGTATGTATAATATGGGTTTCTAAGAGCCATTGCGATACATCCACCGTAAACAGAGCGCATGGTACCGTGGGCTGCTCAGGGCCAGGTGATAATATACATTATATATTATATTATATTATATTATATTATATAGATATCTATGTATAATATGGGTTTCAACGAGCCATTGCGATACATCCACCGTAAACAGAGCGCATGGTACTGTGGCTACAAGCTGATCAGGGCCACACCCCCACCCCCCTCCTTGACCTGCCTTGACACGCCCACCGTAACCAGAGCGCATTGTACTGTGGCTACAAGCTGCTCAGGGCCACACCCCCACCCCCCTCCTTGACCTGCCTTGACACGCCCACCGAAACAGCGCGTTTGGGGGAAGCTCAATGTGCGACTGGTTCGGAGTGGCTGTAACTCTGCACCACGGCTGAATTTCGGGGACGTCTTTGAATACTGTGTTTGTGGCCCACTAATACCTATATTAAAGCATCCATAAATAGCATGGCATGGGATCTTTAAGGGCGCATGCATACATGCGCATGCGATGCATACGGATTGCTTGTGCACCTCGCGCATACACTTTGCTTCTCCCATCTACCTAGCCGCACATTCTTGGTAAATTATTTGGGAAAGAACAGCTGATGCAGCGGTAATAAGTTGTACTTTTAAATCAATGCATCTGCAAACACCGTACAGCAAACACATATTTTCTTGACATATTGTAGGCCTACATGCCCATAACTTTTAGGATTGATGAGTATTTGATCGTGAATAACATTGTTTTACCGCGAGTGAGTGTTAAAAAGAATGAATGAATGCGGGGGCGCGTGTGTGCTCTGTTTAAACACACGCAAACTAAACACGTAACGCATAATACAATCAATGGCAATGTCTATTACCGCGGGGACACATGCATATTAGGATAGCATACAATACTGATAAGAAACAAAGTTTATAATGTATTGCGTACATCATTAAATAGAACCACAGTTACCGCATAACATATGTTATATCATATACGTTTTCTTTGCCGAAATTTATTTGAGGACTCAGCATTTCTGAAGTTGTGGAAGAAAACCCCTTATTCCATGTGTGAATTAGGCCATATTATTTGGCAATAAACTGAGCCATTTGCAGTTTGAAATTCATGTGGATCTGTCTCATCGGAGACTGCAGACGCGCTGTCAAAATATCAACTCGTCCGATTCAAATGCGCTCATGGCTCTTAAAGGGGATGGGAGCTGGCACTCTCATTGGTTTGTTGGACGTTACGCCCAAACCACACCTACGGGTAACTAGGCTGCTTCAGACCAACCCTTTTGACACTTGCGCCGCGACGCAAGTGTCATTTATCCGCCTGTAAAATAGCGATAGCGCCGTAGAACTGCCCACATAGCTACTTGCGCTTTGCGCTTCCCACTTGCGTTTCAGACCGTTAAAATAGGGCCCATTGTGTTTGTTGTCCAAACTAAGAGTGAATCAGCATCTACTGAGCATCAGCAAAGTGAGGTGTCTGCACAACGCCCAAAGATACTATCTACCCCAGTCACAGTCTGTTCACCCTAATGCCACCTGGCAAATCCTATAGAAGTATCTGCTGACGTACAACCAGACTAGAGAGCTGGGAAGATTGACACTCCCTCATAAAAATGTTTTCATTTTGACTTATATAACCTCAAATTTGTACTCTACAACATTACTTTACTCCAATATATAAATCAAAAAGTGTAAAGATTCACCTTTGGAAGAACATGGCTCACAGCACAGACTGGAAAAGATGCTCCATCTTCTGCTGGTGGCAGTTTGCGTCTCTGTTTTGCTGGGATTTTATTCCCCCTCCGTGCCTCCAACAGTTTCCTCTTCTGATGATTGTATGAAATTCATTAATATATAATATTTTTAAAAAGATACGTCAAATTTGCTATAACAATGCAGACCAAAAACAAACACAAAACAATGCTGCAAGTCTCTTGGGTCAAATACATGCCCACACACCATTAGTTGCCTGAGAAGGAATTCTACTGTCATATTTTGTCCTGCTTTGTCAACCTCTGTCTGCTGTCAAATAGACTATGCCTAGTGGGGACATTTCACTCATCTTGAATAAACCCTGCTGAGTGGGGACATTTCACACACCTGTACGTTCTCCGTTATCAACCAAACCATAAAAGGTGCATTGTGGGGACGTCGTGAATGTCCCAGACTACAGCGACATTTTGCCCCGGGAAAATTACTCATCAAGGTTTAGATGTGTCCTACATATCCCTTAATCATTAGCCTTATACAAGCATTAGAGAAAACAGTTTGGCAGACCTGATGCATAATAGATTCCCCTTATAATTATCAAATTTAATTAATTTACCTGCTTAAAGAAAACAAGAGCAGATGTCAAAGGTGACTATAAGACACTAGAGGTAATTATTAGGTGATGGATATGAATTACCTGGTGACCAGTGTCCTCTAACCAGGCAGCTTCATCCCACTTTGGCTCTGACATGAGCACAGGCTGGGAGCTCACACAGTGCGTGTCAGGTTCACATGTAGTCATCTGCAATTTGATACAAAAAGTAAATCAGTCAATTTCATGTAAACACTGCATAATATTATATTATTTTAAGACATTTTCTAAAAGACATGTCTCTTGGATCAAATACATGCCAACACAGCAGACTAGTGAGAAAGAATTCTAGCGTCATATTTTGTCCTGCTTTGTCAACCTCTCTCTGCTGTCAAATAGACTATGCGTAGTGGGGACATTTCACACATCTTGAATAAACCCTGCTGAGTGGGGACATTTCACACACCTGTACGTTCTCGGTTATCAAACACTTAACATAACATAACACTGAAACAAAACCATAAAAGGTGCATTGTGGGGACGTCGTGAATGTCCCAGATTACAGTGACATTTTGCCCCGGGAAAATTACTCAACAAGGTTTAGATGTGTCCAACATATCCCTTAATCATTAGCCTTATACAAGCATTACAGAAAACTGTTTGGCAGACCTGATGTATAATAGATTCCCCTCATAATTATCGGATTCTTTTCATTTACCTGCTTAAAGTAGACAACAGAAGACATCAAAGGTAACTAGAAGACACTAGAGGAAAACATTAAGTGATGGACATGAATTACCTGTTGACCAGTGTCCTCTAACCAGGCAGCTTCATCCCATTGTGGCTCTGACATGAGCACAGACTGGGAGCTCACACAGGGCGTGTCAGGTTCACATGTAGTCATCTGCAATTTGATACAAAAAGTAAATCAGTCAATTTAATGTAAACACTGCATAATATTTTATTCTTTTAATAAATGTTCTACCTCTTGGGTCAAATACATGCCCACACACCAGACTAGTGAGAAGGAATTCTACTCTCATATTTTGTCCTGCTTTGTCAACCTCTGTCTGCTGTCAAATAGACTATGCCTAGTGGGGACATTTCACTCATCTTGAATAAACCCTGCTGAGTGGGGACATTTCACACACCTGTACGTTCTCCGTTATCAACCAAACCATAAAAGGTGCATTGTGGGGACGTCGTGAATGTCCCAGATTACAGTGACATTTTGCCCCGGGAAAATTACTCAACAAGGTTTAGATGTGTCCAACATATCCCTTAATCATTAGCCTTATACAAGCATTACAGAAAACTGTTTGGCAGACCTGATGTATAATAGATTCCCCTCATAATTATCGGATTCTTTTCATTTACCTGCTTAAAGTAGACAACAGAAGACATCAAAGGTAACTAGAAGACACTAGAGGAAAACATTAAGTGATGGACATGAATTACCTGTTGACCAGTGTCCTCTAACCAGGCAGCTTCATCCCATTGTGGCTCTGACATGAGCACAGACTGGGAGCTCACACAGGGCGTGTCAGGTTCACATGTAGTCATCTGCAATTTGATACAAAAAGTAAATCAGTCAATTTAATGTAAACACTGCATAATATTTTATTCTTTTAATAAATGTTCTACCTCTTGGGTCAAATACATGCCCACACACCAGACTAGTGAGAAGGAATTCTACTCTCATATTTTGTCCTGCTTTGTCAACCTCTGTCTGCTGTCAAATAGACTATGCCTAGTGGGGACATTTCACTCATCTTGAATAAACCCTGCTGAGTGGGGACATTTCACACACCTGTACGTTCTCCGTTATCAACCAAACCATAAAAGGTGCATTGTGGGGACGTCGTGAATGTCCCAGACTACAGCGACATTTTGCCCCGGGAAAATTACTCATCAAGGTTTAGATGTGTCCTACATATCCCTTAATCATTAGCCTTATACAAGCATTAGAGAAAACAGTTTGGCAGACCTGATGCATAATAGATTCCCCTTATAATTATCAAATTTAATTAATTTACCTGCTTAAAGAAAACAAGAGCAGATGTCAAAGGTGACTATAAGACACTAGAGGTAATTATTAGGTGATGGATATGAATTACCTGGTGACCAGTGTCCTCTAACCAGGCAGCTTCATCCCACTTTGGCTCTGACATGAGCACAGGCTGGGAGCTCACACAGTGCGTGTCAGGTTCACATGTAGTCATCTGCAATTTGATACAAAAAGTAAATCAGTCAATTTCATGTAAACACTGCATAATATTATATTATTTTAAGACATTTTCTAAAAGACATGTCTCTTGGATCAAATACATGCCAACACAGCAGACTAGTGAGAAAGAATTCTAGCGTCATATTTTGTCCTGCTTTGTCAACCTCTCTCTGCTGTCAAATAGACTATGCGTAGTGGGGACATTTCACACATCTTGAATAAACCCTGCTGAGTGGGGACATTTCACACACCTGTACGTTCTCGGTTATCAAACACTTAACATAACATAACACTGAAACAAAACCATAAAAGGTGCATTGTGGGGACGTCGTGAATGTCCCAGATTACAGTGACATTTTGCCCCGGGAAAATTACTCAACAAGGTTTAGATGTGTCCAACATATCCCTTAATCATTAGCCTTATACAAGCATTACAGAAAACTGTTTGGCAGACCTGATGTATAATAGATTCCCCTCATAATTATCGGATTCTTTTCATTTACCTGCTTAAAGTAGACAACAGAAGACATCAAAGGTAACTAGAAGACACTAGAGGAAAACATTAAGTGATGGACATGAATTACCTGTTGACCAGTGTCCTCTAACCAGGCAGCTTCATCCCATTGTGGCTCTGACATGAGCACAGACTGGGAGCTCACACAGGGCGTGTCAGGTTCACATGTAGTCATCTGCAATTTGATACAAAAAGTAAATCAGTCAATTTAATGTAAACACTGCATAATATTTTATTCTTTTAATAAATGTTCTACCTCTTGGGTCAAATACATGCCCACACACCAGACTAGTGAGAAGGAATTCTACTCTCATATTTTGTCCTGCTTTGTCAACCTCTGTCTGCTGTCACATAGACTATGCCTAGTGGGGACATTTCACTCATCTTGAATAAACCCTGCTGAGTGGGGACATTTCACACACCTGTACGTTCTCTGTTATCAGATACTTAACGTAACATTACACTGAAACATAACCATAAAAGGTGCATGATGGGGACGTCGTGAATGTCCCACACTACAGCGACATTTTGCCCCGGGAAAATTACTCAACACGGTTTAGATGTGTTCTACATATCCCTTAATCATTAGCCTTATACAAGCATTACAGAAACTGTTTGGCAGACCTGATGCATAATAGATTCCCCTCATAATTATCATATTCTTTTCATTTACCTGCTTAAAGTAAACAACAGAAGACGTGAAAGGTGACTAGAAGACACTAGAGGGAAATATTTAGTGATGGACATGAATTACCTGGTGACCAGTGTCCTCTAACCAGGCAGCTTCATCCCACTGTGGCTCTGACATGAGCACAGACTGGGAGCTCACACAGGACGTCTCAGGTTCACATGTAGTCATCTGCAATTTGATACAAAAAGTAAATCAGTCAATTTCATGTAAACACTGCATAATATTATATTATTTTAATACATTTTCTAAAGGACATGTCTCTTGGGTCAAATACATCCCCACACACCAAACTAGCGAGAAAGGATTCTATGGTCATATTTTGTCCTGCTTTGTCAACCTGTCTGCTGTCACATAGACTATGCCTAGTGGGGACATTTCACACATGTTGAATTAACTGTGTTGAATTTCGCACACCTGTACGTTCTCCTTTATCAGATACTTAACATAAAGTTTCACTGAAACAAAACCATACAAGATGTATTGTGGGGACGTCGGGAACGTCCCAGACTACAGTGACATTTGGCCCTGATTCAGATGCCTCCTGAATATCCAATGTTTTAATATACAATAGAAAAAATGATCATTTATTGAAATTGATTTATATAGTTTCAAAGAAAAGATACCATCAATCATTAAGTTATTCCAAGACATTCTTGAATTGTATATACCTTAACACTAGTTGTAACACGTACCTGCTTGGGCAGTCCTCTCCTCCATAATTATATGCAATTTCTTCACCTTCTTTTATGTCTTGGAGAGCAAAGAGACAGAGGTGTGTGCTTCCTGCAATGTCTATTCTCTTCATCCTGGCATTGGGATGTCTGTGGTCATCGTTCACCAAGCGGCCGAAGGAACCATCTTCTCTAGAGGCGTCAATGCTTTAAAACCACAAATAAAAATAGAGAAAAACGGAAAAAATATTATTATTACTTTTCATTAAAACATCATTTACTAGCATACAAGATCACAGTTTTACATGAGTTATTGATTGAGTAAGCCTATAAGTTAACGTCGCAATGGATTCCGGAAAGTTGACCCAAATGCAGGGGATGACAAGCAGAACATTTCCATAGATAAATAATGACTAGATATCGCCTAAGCTGCGCTGTTCAGTGGAACGTATGCGTCAATGGTAACATATAAATTGTAAAAAGACACACCGTGTAAAGCAGTGTTGTTTTCGTCAGGCAAGATGAAAACGAAAATGACGTCGTCAGACCCCTTTTTTCCATGACGAAAATGAGACGAACGTCACCAAAGCCATATAAAGACTAAAATGTGACGAAAAATGTAGACATTTTCGTCAGACGAGAACTAGACGAGACTAAATTGTTAGTGAGAGCATGTGAGCGGAGCGGAGCGTGGAGCGGGTGGTGGAGCGGAGCGGAAGAAATACGTTGGAGCGGGTTGGAGCGCAGAGCGGTTTTAAATTCAAAGGCCGGAGCGGGGATTTCACTCCGCTCCAGTCCGCTCTAGTCCGCTCCGTTTTTAACTGCTTCTAGCGGCTTACATGTAGGTGGTTCACGTAGAATAGAATGGGTTTCAATGGGAGCATCCAAGCAACCTGATTGGATAAAACGCATCACGTAGTCTTTTCGTCAAAAAGACTAAGACTAAAACTAAATCTAAAATGCCTGCCAAAAACAACACTGGTGTGAAGTTGTTTTTTAATTTTGGCAAGTAGCCATGTAATAAGCGGGATAATGTATAGAACGTCGCCGGTCATTATCGCAAAATAAGCCCCTTCACGGCAAAGCAAGACACCTCCGCTTTTGCGTCGGTGTCTGGTTCGCCCTTTGCCCGATAATGACCGGCGTTCTATACATTATCCCTTACACACATATAAATGTCTGTGTTGAAAGATTAATGTTAGAAATAAAACGACCCTTGCATTGCATTTTGAGGGACTTGTGTCTCAGCAGCAGCGTAGTTTATACTTTCCTGTAGGTAGGTAGCAGGCTACGGCAGCGGCGGATTAGTAATTATTGGATTAGTTTTGTGTAAGCAAGTGTAACGACTTCAGTATAAGGTAGTATAGTTAAGGTGCAATTTAAAATCTTACCACCATGTTTTGCCTCCCAACTTGAACGCGAACAAAAATCCAGAACATGCAGGGTTATAATTTCTTCTTCTCTTTTGAGCTTCACCATCGCTTATCAAATCTCCCCTGCATTCCACTATAAAATCTCCTTTGGAGAATGAACCTATGGCGAACACCCCACGCCCTGCAAAAAAAAAAGAACGACATCTTTAATTAAAACAGGAAAATTAAAACATACAATTGTCAGCCTGTCACAACAGATAAAGAGTGACAATAACACATAAATTGGCTTCCTAAGCAGTTTTGCAATTATAATCATGTTTCTTACATACAGTATAATGCTTGGGTATTGGCATCAATTACCAACATACGTATAAGCATAACCTCTCTTTGAGACACTGGTCAATCATTATAGTAGAAATTACTGGAAGATTAATGTAGCTTATTGAATACAGAATAAATACATACAAAATAAAGTTATTTTGGTAAAGTTCATATTTATTTAACCAATCTACAGTACAATAATAAGTGTAACTAAATAACATTCTTTAGACCTGCTTATTTAATGGAGAGAGGAATTAGAAATGGTATCACTTTAAGACACGTTTTGTATTTTATTATCCACCCTTTATATCCATCCATCCATCCATCGATAGATACCATATGCCATAATTTTACCTTTTACTGCATTGATGTACTTCACCTCCAGTTTCCATGTATTGTCAGTCTTTAAACCGACATGGTGACAGGCATCTGTGAGGGGACTGATTCTTGGTGGCATTTCAAACTGCAGAGAAATAAAAAAGTGAGATCGATTTGACTTCAGTTTTAGTTAAATCATACTACCGGTACATCAGATGCATTTAAAGTTGGTAGCTGAATAACACATTTACATTTTGCTAGATGTTAAGCATTTTCTACATTCTATTCTTATAACATTATATAGCTGCAACCAGCTGAAACACCCTGAAAAGCCAGCACCTGAGCCCTGTCTACTCATAGTAGATGAGTAGACAGGGCTCTGCCGCAGGCTGCGGATGCTAATGCTGCGGATGCTAATGCTAACTAGCTAATGTAACATGTGCGTTTGGCTAGCAGTCAACAAGCAGACCGTTTTAAAACATAAATAAACGACTACATGATGCTATATTACGCAATATTTCAAGACAAATGTTGAATACTTACTGTACACGCCACTTGCTCCGGGTAAATCCTTAATATGCATCAAATTCGACGGTTTCACAGAGATAAAAGGCTCTTCTTCTAGGCTGAGGTTGAACCTGAAGGTACATTTGACTTCCTGTCTGATTTCACATTAAAAGCAAACGGCCAAAGTCACAAGCCTCTTACTAGCATTGGAAAAATGTATTGTTTGGACTCTTAGACAATAAGACAACAATCTATTGAATCTAAGACAACAATCGGGAATATATGATTAATCTTATTATTGTTATGGCAAAATATCATATCTATAAATGCTAATTCACTAATAAGAAGCCATGTTTTATTGCTTTTACTAGATCAAGAAATATATTATTTCAATCCAGCACTCAATTAATTATAAAGCAATTCCTATAAGCTGCATTTTGTATTGAATAAATACATTTTAATTAAAATGTAATTAAAAAAGTATAATTCTTAGCACTGTAGTTGGCATCTGTTGCAAATAAACGTTTCCAATAGCCTAATTGTTGACTAACACTGAAAAAAGTTCTTAGTATTTGAATACATACTTCATGGGGACAAGGAAGGGGCGGTACATACCATATTTGGTAGTGGTGTGTGTGAACTATCAAGTGCAATACCAACCGGGATCCTTAGGGGGCGATAGTGAGAAATGTGTGTGTGTGTGTGACCCGACAGAAAATTGTGAATTATGGGCCAAAACCAAAAAAACAAAAAAAACACACTGGCACCTTCAGATTGACTCCTGAAGTCATTTAAAGCACTTTCCCTCATGGGGACCTCGATTTTGGTCCCCATACTGTCAGAGGTCCCCACGGCGTGACTGTGTGAACAGATCAATGTCCCCATAAGTATAGGAATACAAGAACACACACACACACACACACACACACACACACACACACACACACACACACACACACACACACAAAAAAATGCTTGCAAATGTTCTCTTCATTTAGGATACGTTTATAAAGTGTGACAACCGATCTTGTTAATGGACAGTATTCAATTAGACACAGTAGAAGGAGACGAGATACATTACAACTTGAGCCTTGTGACGTGACACGATTCCGATTTTTAATGGTTTTATAATAATAATGTGGATGTCTGTTGGAGAACACCAGATCTCAAGGGGACATGCAATCCTAAAAAAATGTGCAATTGTCAGTATTCAGTTTCAAGATAAAAAATTGTAAAACAATTCAAGAGTTTGCTTATCTCCTTTAACATAATGACAAAGGGAATTAACATAGAGAATATTTCCTTTGTATATTCATCTGCAGCAATAACAGTGCGATGCTTAAAGGTTATTTTTCCATATCAATAAAGAGCAGGCTTGCTCCGAGATGTGCGTATGTGTGTCTTGTATGCTCAACATCTTTATTCGTTAAAAGAGGCTGTGATGGCCTCTTACCCCCTCTCATTGTGTACACAATATTAATGATTCATTCATGAACTTCTCTCGCTCTGTCTCTTTTTCATTTGTTTCTTATGAGGTTAATTAATAAGGTACTCCTTATTAATACAAAGAACCCCAATGTCTATGCACAGCTGGAGAGCGCAACACACATTATCATTCTCATCTTAGCTGCATCTTTTAGAATTCTGCCCACGAACACACACTGATATCTGAAAAATTATACCTTTTTTGCAAACGCATACGAGTTTAAGGAAGTCTAGCTATGCTTTCCGCTTACGTAATAGAGCAAAAGCTCTTCAACTTACAGTTTCACGCTAAACTTGCAGGGTTTAAGAGGCTTTGGTCTTTTGTCTCATCTGAGCTGGCCCTATATTGTCTTTCTGCTACGGTCAGACATCATAAAGCGCATGCACACTTTCATGCACGCACGCACACACGCATGCACATTCACCTCACTAAAACAGTACCTTTATTCGAAAAATTATGTGGGTCATGAATTAGGATTTAATTAGGTAACACCTTACAATAAGGGCACATTAATGAAACATTAATTAACAGTGGTTATTGCAGTAATAACCATTATTATATGGCATTAGCATTAGTGTTATGGTAAGGGTTATTTGGTAAACATATTACCTAACCCTAATAATGTATAAATGAAGACTTACTTAGCATGGACACCATTACCTTAGTTAACATAAACAACATCAGTAAATGAATACTAGAAACATTAGTTAATGGTATATGAACCGTTAATGCTTATTACTGCATTAGCTAATGGTAATTAATGGTTCAATAATGTAACCTTATTATAAAGTGTTAACATTTATTATAGGTAATGGACGCAAAATGTATAAATGACAATGTAAGTCTCAGTATTTCCACTGTTTGGGTTTTGTTTCAGTTGTAAAGACTTACGCCTACTGCGTCTGGGCCCAAATATCTCAAGGGCCGGTGATCAATGTACATTTGTGATTATTTCACTGCTATTCTGCTCATTGCCTCACATTCACAGCGTCTCTTTCATTTCTCCGGCGCTTTATGTTGCACAATCACAGCATACCCAATGGGGTTCAGCATCATTTGCATATTAATGTCAACGGGTATAGAATCACTGCGTGGTAATACTCAGGACAATATAGCCTCAGCCTGCCAATAAATACAACTACTTAACTACTACATAGCTCTGGTGCATTGCCTGGGAGCATCGAATTATTAATTTGCTTTGAAATGCTTGGTTATGCTTCATTATTTTGGCAATGCCTCCTGACGGTTTAGCGGCCCCTCGGCTGTGTTCGGAAGGCACACGACGCAACACCGCTCAAACGCGTTCAGTCGGACTAGACTCACTGCAGCCGACCTCTAAATATCAACCAGTATGGATCTAACCTTCTTTTTGAACACCCACACATGCACCCGGATTGACGGTATGTGTATGTGCAGGTGCGTGTGTATCCTTGTATCGGTTTTTGTGTTTAGTCTCCCGCAAAAAAAAAAGTGGACTCAACTTTCACATCAATGTCTCATTTGAAGAATGTTCTTTTGCCTCTGTCTGTTAGTCAAACCTACTTCCTCTCGTCGCTATTCGTAGTATTGCAAGCAAAACAAAACAAAATATAATGCAACGTTTCGTCTGTTGTTGTACACTTAGGCCTAGCTCACCTCAGGGCCCAAATAATGGAAACACAAACGTCCACAAAAACGCAATCCAGATACGTTCTAACTTGCATATACTAACGATGTGGCTCAGTCTCAATCAGTGTCCTTAGTTTAATTGACTTTCCTCATCACTACACAACACTCTGATTGGAAACCACACGTTCCTGCTCTCGGATTCTGACTCAACAGGGCGCACTGAGGCACATACACACACACACACACACACACACACACACACACACACACACACACACACACACACACACACACACACACACACACACACACACACACACACACACACACACACACACACACACACACGTACGTACACAAACAAACACACGCGTACGTGCACACACAAAAACACATGTACATGCACACACACACACGCGTCGTTGACGACCAATTAGTCTTTTCCTACTCCTTTTGCTGTTTCTATCGGACCCAGTTTGACCTCTCACCTTTTTGCCTACTGATTTCTATTATTACTAATTGCGAGCTCA
>NC_079427.1:17254939-17259939 GCF_026213295.1 Gadus chalcogrammus
ACAGAACGCTGGGATATGGGGACAGAGAACAAAATGGATTTTCTATTAGGGACACTCTGTATTCATGATTTTGTAGACGTGTACCAATTTTGTGCGTGTTATTGTGGCTTTATGTGTAGTTGTATCTGCACCGCCTGTCTTCCCTATATGCCTCATGTTGCCTAGCATGAGACCATGTATAAATATGTATCGGTAGGTTGACAAACTTGACTACCAGACTCGAGTACCGGGGAGAGAGCATGTTCTTGCTACTGAGAACACACACACACACACACACACACACACACACACACACACACACACACACACACACACACACACACACACACACACACATACACACACACACACACACACACACACACACACACACACACACACACACACACACACACACACACACACACACACACACACACACACACACACACACACACACACACACAGGATTTAGGAGGACATTTGAGGGAGAGTAAACAGAGGATATTTCATCAGCTGTGTGTGTTGGCAATATTTGGGCCTCCGGTAAGAGGGGTAACAGTCTATTTGTGTGTGTGTGTGTGTGTGTGTGTGTGTGTGTGTGTGTGTGTGTGTGTGTGTGTGTGTGTGTGTGTGTGTGTGTGTGTGTGTGTGTGTGTGTGCGTTTACTGCAGTGGTGCCAAAGCCCGGGGTGATGTGTATAGCATCCTCACCTGACTTGTTTTTGCATCCACTGCATCTGATATAGTGGAAATAAAACAAAGATTAATCTATTTGCTATATTTTCACGAACAAGATTTTGTGTTATCGATAGCGAGAGATGTAAAAACCTCACGGCAACTTTTTTAAACCAATCAAGTTCTGAGGGGTTGATGTGGATTAATGTGCGAAGAGAGAGAAATTAAAGCCCTTAGATAATACGATATATAGGTTGATTTTATTGGTAGATTAGACTGCATTGGAATAATGTGTGTGTGACATGAGAATAGCATACATATAGTAATAGATATAGATGGATCAATACATATATATATATATTTATATATATTTGATATTTTTGATATATTTGATAGATAAATATATAAATATACACATATAAATATATATATTTGGATGGATGCATGCATGGATGGAAACACGCTTTCTCTCTGGTATTCATCTTTCAGTTTAATAAGCTGTCCCTTCTCTCACCCTGGTGTTCTTTCCCCAGGTCAAAACGTAATGAGTTCCCATGATAGTTCCCTCTCCGCCCAGCTGTTGTGATCCCCCCCCCCCCCTCCAATGGCCTTGTCCCGTGATCAAATTAGCCGTTCACCTAATTGTGATTTATTTGAGAGTCTGTATGTATGTATTTACGGATTTAGGTTTTCTATGTAAGTGAAGATTTAGTATACAGGCCACACACACACACACACGCGCATATTCAGTGTGAGGAGAGCAGATATGACTACTAATCTAAGGCCAGTGAGAGTGAGTGCTAATCGAATCCAAGTCCTTTTCTTTAATGCCGCAGTGTTGACGCATTCCCCGATCTCCAGGGAGGCCCGTGACCCCGATGTACCCCAGTACTGACCCAGAATACACCTTACTAGTTCCTGCTACTGTGCTGCTTAACTATAGGAAGCATTGGTGGTAATGTGCGAAATGCATGTATCTAAAGTTTATGGTGGTCTGAGACAAATTGATTACGATTAATGATGCCAGCACTAATAAAATGCATCCAAAGCCATTTGTATTGTCCTAAAATATGAGGTTTAGCGTTTCATGCAATGGCGCACCTTGGCAGATATTAATCTTTAACAATATATCACAAATAATAATGTAAATATGTGCACTGCGCCCGCCACTTTGTGTTATTTATTGGACATAATATTCTGTTTTTTGCAGAGTTGTAGAAGGCCCACTGTAAGCACAGTTTGAATATTGATTTTTATCGATTCTTTCTTTTTTGCCCAACAAAAAAAATCAAAACAACTACACAATCTATTTTAATGACCTGCAAACCCCAAGAAAGGGAGTAAGTCATTTTAGCTTTAAAGGTTGGCACTTTCCGCAGTCAGAGTCCACACAGAGCTGTCTCCTGGCTCTGGGGAAGTCCACTGGCTCACTCTACTTAATCCACAGTACGCTTTCAGAAATGAGAAAAATTGACAGTTAAACATTGTCATGCTTACTCCCTAATCCTGATCAAAGAAGCCTTTCCTAAATTAGATTTTCTTTGTCAGTCACTAGGGGGGGGGGGGGGGGGGGGGTAAAGTATGGAAAGAAAGACAGAATTTCATTGAATGAATTTTCATATGCTCCTTTTCCTATGCCCTCATATTATTCATTTTTAGCCTTGAGGGGATGGACCTCTGTGATTGCTCCATTGCTCTTTTAAATCCCTACGATTACTGCGTCTGCATTCCAAATGGCACCCTGCAAAGTACACTACTTGAGCTAGCCCTCGAGCCTCGGGGGCTAGCGCCGCCGCCGCGGCACGCTGACTGAACATTATGGGCATGCAATTGCCATTTCTTCAGGCTCTTTGGGCACCAGCTAGCGACTGCGGGAGGGTGCTTTTTATTTTTGTATGCTTAGCGGCTCATCCAGATGTGCATTGAATTATTAATTGGTGAAGATGACGACAATGATGATGATGATGGTGGTGATGATGATGATGATGGAGATGGGGACAGCGTGTCTGGCTTGTAGTTGGACATGTCTTTACTATATTTGGTGAGCTTTAGAGCGCATGGTGGATTGAGTTAACTATGAGATAAATCAACGGAAGTAACGGAGATGAGAGGTTGTCTTGTGACACACACACACACACACACACACACACACACAACCAAACAAACACGCACACACACAAACATTCTCACACACACAATTCCTCCCTCACAAACACACACACACACATGGATACACACACAAACACAAACAGTGGTCGCTTGGTCTCTCTCCCTCAGTGTTTGCGTCACTCTTTCTCACTCTAAATGATGAGCTTCTGGATCCGCTTCTGATCTTTTTTTACTCTGTTTAGCACCTTTCTGCTACTTGTCGCTTTCTCTTAACGGATTACATAGTGACTCCAATCTGTTGCCTAATGAGACCTAGGCAAAATATAGGCTCCATTGGCTTTAATCACTTTTTTTTTCAGCAACTCTATTCCTTGCTGTCTGTCCTTTTTCCCGTCCTTCAAGTTGTTTCAGTAGCATTTCCTATATAGATTAGAATCAATCAATAGTCTCCAAAGGCAAGTAAAAGTTTTGCTAATACATTTAAACTGTGATTGGGGGGGTTTGGGTTTATGGGTGTGCATGGGTGGGTGTGGTTGTGTGGGGGTGTTGGTGTGTAAGAGATTGGGATACACTGTACATGTCCCAGTATGTTTGTTGTTTCAAAACAATGTCTCTGTGTGGACACTGTAGTTCTTAAAAACGAAATAGCATTGCCACTCAAAAGCAATACCTTCATCACATACACACACCGATCGAGTGTAATAAACGTGTTTGTGTGTGTTTGTGTCGGTGTTCCTTTGTGTGTGGCATGACTGTGTGCTCGTTTTCCTGTGTGTCTGTGTGTGTGTGTGGCTATGATGAATGTTGGCTTGCGTGTGATTTTGATAAACGTCTCATGAGGCCAGATTATTGTACTGAGCCAAAGGGATACGCTGGCTGCATGTGGAACTCACAATGCTTTTCCGATTGTGTGAGTGCGTGTGTGTGTGTGTGTGTGTGTGTGTGTGTGTGTGTGTGTGTGTGTGTGTGTGTGTGTGTGTGTGTGTGTGTGTGTGTGTGTGTGTGTGTTTGTGTGTGTGTGTGTGTGTGTGTGTGTGCGCGTGTCTAACTGCAGGATTGCTCTAATCTTTTTATGTCTGAATGCAGTGGCTAAGCCCTAGCCATCCCATTGGTCACAACCCCTACACACTGGAGAGGAATAAAAGCTGGTCCTGTATGGCCCAGATATGTGTCCTGGTGTTATCACATTGTCACCTTCACCCCGTTCACAGATGTTTTCTATTTTTTTGTCTGTGTCTACCCTTTGTTGCTTGTTTATTTTCCTCGTTTTTGTTTTGCTGTGCCATGTTTTCGCACTTTGTCTATCTGTTTCTTTTCATCAACACTACACAAAACTAGATCAATTTCTGATGTTTTTCTCTCCCTCTGTCTCTCTCTTTGTCTGTTTCTGTCTCTTTGGCTCTGTCTTTGTCTATGTCTCTGTCTCTCTCTCTCTGTCTCTATCTCTGTCTATTTCTCTGTCTCTGTGTCTGTCTCTCTCGGTATCCCTTCATCACACTGGTGCTGTCTCTTTGAATTAAATAAGTGAAAAAGACAGCAGTCTTGAAACTGACTTCCTTCCTTATGAACCGGGTCCTCAGTGACCTCTGTGTCATACCAGTGCTATAAAACTGAAATATACATGTACCCCCACCCCCCCCATTCTCTTCTTCTCCTCAAAACAGTCACCGCAAAAAATGAAGAAACCCTTGGTATTGTGGTTGTGATGTCTATCTTTCCACGACATCCTGGAATAAGGTTTAATAAGGTGACAGGTGAGATATTATGGGCTGCATTAAAGATGGATCGAGGAATCGTTGAGGACTAACTGTAACAACTCAGGTGATGAACTTGACGGAAAAGGAAAAATGCCCTAAACAACTTAACAAGATATCAATTGTTTGATGTATTTAGGTATTCACCTCCTTTAAATATTATTTTGATTCAATCCATTATCAATTGAGCATTTATTTCACAACCTCATGCGGCCAAAGTTCTCTCTTGTAAAAGCTATTTTGTAATAAACCATCAGTTTAATTAATTTAATCGTTAGTTAAAACTGTATGTGTGTACGTGTCTAATTGTGTTTACTCGTTGCATACAGGATCTTGTCGAATTATTGATTTACTTACTGCAGTCATCCATCTAAAATAACATGCAAGGACATTGCTTTAAGGTTATTGTTCACATAACTGTGGCAAATCACACACACACACACACACACACACACACACACACACACACACACACACACAC
>NC_079427.1:17262439-17307439 GCF_026213295.1 Gadus chalcogrammus
TCTCTCTCTCTCTCTCTCTCTCTCTCTCTCTCTCTCTCTCTCTCTCTCTCTCTCACTCACTCAACAGGACCTTCATGTCGTCCAGCCCTCCCCGGGGTCCGCTCTCCCTTTGTGCGATCAGTCAATGTCCTCCCACTCCTTCCTCACCTCACCCTAACCACTCCCACAACCACCCCCCTCCCTGCCACCTCCTGCTCCCCAACACACTCCCCCCCCGCCCCCCCCTCCTCTGGATCGGTGAGCCCCAGCCTGAACGCGTGTCTCGTGTCTCAATTTACGGCGGCGCGCGTCTTGCGCTCGTAATTTTATTCGCCCGGGATGACGGGGGGAAATCAAGTTCATTACAAGGCACTGCATCACTTGCTGCTTCCTGCTGAGCGCTTTATGCCCACGCGGCACTTGGCTCAGCGTTCCCCCCACTGCTGACGTATTGAGCGTGGGTGTGTGTGTGTGTGTGTGTGTGTGCGTGTGTGTGTGTGTGTGCGTGTGTGTGTGTGTGTGTGTGTGTGTGTGTGTGGGGCAGGCGCATGGGCCGTGTGTTTACCATGTGTGTTTTGAAGCCCCCTGATTTAATGCAGTGGCAGCTGGCTGGGAAATGGTTAACACTTCCCCATCGTGATCTCAAATGACAGGCAATGGAGTACCCCCTTCCCCCGGGCCCGATGGGGTCATTCAATCATATTCCCTCACTTGTCATGTGTGGCGCCCGGCCTCCTTTAGAGCTGTTGTCCGTTCTGGATGTAGAGCTGAGGTGTGGTGCTGTATATTACCCATGTATCAGTGTCGCAGTGTTCGAAACTTTACATTATTATGGTCTTACTGGTGGTTATGTAAAACATACTCCAATTCCGGAGATTCTGAAGAGACACTTGCCCATTTTAATGAAACTATTTCTAACCTCCCTACTTTCTTCTGTTTAGCTTTGAACCTTACAGACACAGGCGCACAAACGCTCCCACACGCACACGCGAACACGCAATACATTTATTCATTTTACATTCAAACTAAAGCTCTTTTCCCCTTTGTCTTGCCCCTCTCCTCCCACTCTCTTCTCTCCCTCTCTTCCCGCTCCTCGCTGGTATTTTAACCCAACTGTGTAGAATAGGATTAGGGCTCTTGACAGATCAGCTCAAACATTCCCCTCTTAGAAGCCCACACTTCTTTCATCCTCTTACCTTTTCCCTCTCCCTTTCCCCCCCAATGACATCGCCTCACCTTTCCTCTCCTCACCCTCCTCCACTCCACTCTCCTCTCCTTTTATCAATGTTTCTCTATTCATCATTTACCTGTGGGATTTCATCAGTATCCCCCCCGATCTTTCTCTTTGTTAAGTTTCCTCCATATTCATGATCTGTTAGCATCTCTCTCTCTCTCTCTCATTCTCCCGTTCTCTCATTCTCTCATTCTCTCATTCTCTCATTCTCTCTCTCTCTCTCTCTCTCTCTCTCTCTCTCTCTCTCTCTCTCTCTCTCTCTCTCTCTCTCTCTCTCTCTCTCTCTCTCTCTCTCTCTCTCTCTCTCTCTCTCTCTCTCTCTCTCCTCCCCTTCCCGTCACATACACCTCCCTCTCCTCCACCTGCCCTACAATCAAAATGACAAGATAAGAGATTGCATTTCCTCGCTCTGGTGAGGCCGGCTGGTAGAAGGTGTCATGTGAAAGGCTGGCAGCACCTGACATCTCACATCAAACCCGTTGTAACATTTCAATGGGCCCTTCCTATTACTCTCCAACACATCTTGTCAGACAACGGCCCCGTCTATTGACAGATTGTGGATTAGACTGAGTTGCGGAAGCACGGGGCTCTCCACCGCTCACAGATTGCCACTATCTGTGTTTGCTGCTTGTCAGGGGTGCGGGGGCTTGGTGGTTGGGGGGAGAAGGGGGAGAGATGCTGTGCGAGGCAAGGAAGGGGGGAGATTTTCACTGCTTGACTGACTGCGTATAAGCAATGTCAGTTGGTACAGTGCAAGCTGTTAAAAAAGGGAAAAAGCCTCATGTGAAGATGTGGGTTGTACTTATGGTGAGTGCGTGCGCGTGGCTGCTCGTATGGGCACGTCACACATGCAAGCAAGCGTATACGCACGCATGCATTCACCTACCCGCACGGGTCACACACAAACACACACACAGACACACATACACTACACATACGCGTGCGCACACACTGGTTAATTTTAATATTTGTAAGGATGATCGATGCTGCCAGGAAATATGCATATTTCCCATTAAATGCATTACTCACATTGTAACTTTGATGACTTGAACGTAAGTTATTGCAAAACCAAGCAAGGGTGCTCTCGGTTTGAATAATAGTTTATTAATCTGGTTTAGCATTTTTAGTTGCATCAAATGATTTTACACGTTTCTAATTTCCATAAATTACAGAGAGATGTGATTACTGGCGCGGGTGTTCAGCCAACAGGTACTGAGTTTGTGAAATAGTGTTTGTCATAGTAATGTTCCATCTAACACATAGTGATCCAGTTTCTCCTTATTTCCTACTCTGGCATGATAGTAGTCATTTTTAATCCTCTCTTCTTATTTTGTATCCTTGTAGTGTTGCTCTGTTTTGTCATACTAAATGAACCCCTTGTCTCACCATTATTTGACAATGTTTCTGTCTCTCTTTTGTTCACTTGTTTATTCTTCCTGCGAATTGTTCATTCTTTACTTTTTTCCCGCCTCTTCCACCACCACCACCACTCCCACCGCCACCAACCCCACCGCCACCAACCCAACCGCCACCAGCCCCACCATCACCCCAACCACCCCTACCAGCACCCACACCACCACCATCGTTGCTACTGCCACCACCACCACTACCATCCACCACCAGCACCACTACCAACCACCACCACCGCCGCCACCACCACCACCGCCACCACCGCCACCACCGCCACCACCGCCACCACCACCACCACCACCACCACCACCACCACCCCCCTTCATTATCTCCGGCGTGACTGATGCTGTTTTGCAGCAATCCTTTTACTTGATGTCACCACATTGCCTTCAAAATTCAATCATGTCGTGAAACTGCAGCGTCACGGCATCCCTCACTCCGGGCCCTCGCCCCCCCCCACACACACACACCTCTCCTCCCATCCCTTACCCCAGCACCGAGGCATCGTCGCCCGTCTCCCCTACTGCTGCTCCTACTGCCGCTCTATGCAGGGCTGAAACGCCGTGGAGCACTCTAAAGCATTCAAGCTCTGATGTGTGCTTTGGACGGGCTTCATGGCTCTCCGGGGCCTCCTATCGCTCACATCGCTCACATCAGTCACACGTTTAGAGAGAAGTTGCGGTCGCAGTGGAGGCTCTTTGCACGCTGTCTGACCCTGAGATGAACCCCTCTAGTGTTTGCCACACTCCAGACTGGGTGAGCTCATGAGGTATGACCCTGACGGTGACAATGACCAGAGATAACAATATTTAGAAACGCTCGTGTGTGGCTGGGTAGGTGTGTGTCTGGGTGGGTTGGTGTGTGTCTACGTGTGTGTGGGTGTGTCGGCGTGACTCCGTTATTGAACCTGGGATTTGTAGACATGCTATCAGTGCTACCGAACCGCTCGCTTAAATTATTACTGTTTATTATAATACTAATAACTAAAAACTACTAATATACTAATAGTTGGATGAAGAAAAGACAAACGAAACAAGACAAACAAAAGTCATGTGCAGACAATGTGGCAGAGGAGCATGCGTTGACAAAATAAAAGTTGTATATTTGGCCCTGCAAGGCGTAATGGCGTCGTTCATCTCGTTATTATTCATTACATTGAGGAGAGGACGCCTGAGACGGGAGCAACATAAATACTGATTCCATGTATTAATGCATCCAAGGAATAGAGTTTGAGATTAAATAATGCAGCCGCAATGGAGGCTTATTTCCCCCCCGTTGCAACCTCATTAACAACACAAAAGCAGCCTGCGCCAGACCTTGTAGTCGCTGAATGGCTGTCCCCCAAAAAAATTAATAATCATAATGTGGTAATATTCATTCCGTCCAACTGCATTCCCCTGCACCGATCACTGTGATTAATGAGTTCACTGAAGTACGGTGGCACCGCAAATGACTTCAAAAATGAAACGCTTTGAGATAGCTCTGTGTTTTTCAACTTGGGAATGAGGCTGTCCCTCCAGCTCACAGAGACGCTACCTTGACAACGGGAAAAGGGACGGCAGGAGTCATGGCGATGTGTGTTTGTTGCGTTTGTTCCTCTGTTTCTTTGGTGTTTTTATAGAGAAGGAGCCAGAGAGAGAGAGTGAAAATGAATAATATTATCATTGCTTAGTCACTCATAAACATCGGGCGTCCGTGACTCAGCTCACGTTGTTATTTGTGTGTGTTTCTTAGTGTATGGGCGTGTGTATGTAACACACTTTTTATGTGTGCGAGGACGTCTCTGTGTGCGTGAGAGTACAAACACAAGTGTGTGTGTCAGTGTGTGTCTTTGTGTGTTGGGTTAGAGGGTAGGGGCTTGATGTGTAACCTCAGCTCTGGGTAGAAATGATTACACCCTGTCCTCTTCCCGACTTGTGTTCAGTCGACCCCGCTGACCCCTGATTTTGTTACTCAAGTGAGGATGATTGTCCCTCCATCCCTCTCTCTCTCTCTCTCTCTCTGTCTCTGTCTCTGTCGCTCTCTGTCTCTGTCTCTGTCTCTGTCTCTCTCTCTCCCTCTCTGTGTCTCTCTCTCTCTCTCTCTCTCTCTCTCTCTCTCTCTCTCTCAGTTTCCCTATCTCTCTCTGTCAATTACAAGCTGTGCCTCCTTCTTTTTCACTTTTGTTTTCCCCCTCTGTGTGTCTTACTTGTTTTTCTTTTCCTCAAATATCCACCGGCTGCGTGCATGTGTGTGTAACCAATTGCTCATGTATGTGTGTTTTTGTGTGCGTGTGTGTGTGTGTGTGTGTGTCTGTGTGTGTGTGTGTGTGCGTGCATGCGTGTGTGTCTGTGTGTGTGTTTTAAAGTCTGACATTATTATAATTAAATAGAGGCATTGCACGTGTGTCGGAAAGTGATAAAAATGTTCATGCATTTATTCTTGTCTTTTATAACCCATGTCTCCTTTCTGCCACTTGCCATCTGTGTGTGGCATTGTTTTTACTTTAGTTAATAATTAAATAAAGTAAATATAAAAAAACTAAAAACATAAACTGGGGATAGCATCTGTGCTTTATTAAATTCTTCCAATTATAACTAAAGCATCTGAGCAATCAACAGGCTCTAATGCCACTCAAGTAGGACTTGCACTTCAACATGTAAGTCTATAAGTTCTTGAATTAGTATTTGTTTATCATCTCAAAAAACAATGAGTGTGTTGTGAACTTGTGAAGCACTTCTAAAGCACTCTATCAAAGACCTAGTAAAGTAGCTTGAAATAATGCATTGGAAACATAAAATAGATTTCTCAGTTTTTTTACACTTGACATGATTATGGATTGAAGGATTGTTGTTGTCGTGGCTTGACACCCCCAAGAAGAACTTGGGCCAAGTATCGACAGTGACCAGTTATACATATGTGCTCTTTTGTCACAGCATGAACATCATTAGCTCTTCCCTACCCACCGAGCCCCGTTGGTTTAGATCACAGAAAAACGGTTTGACACTGCAGCTACAACATGTGGCTTCAGATGAGAAGAATTCCTGTGAGATTTTTCGCTCGATTTAGCTCCAGCATCCACCCAGATGTATTTCTTGACACCGTTTCATTCCTGAGTCCCTGATGATGAACGAAGTACAGGGTTTATTCAGAAAGGGAGAGGAAAATATAGAAGACATTAGGAGAGAGGAGATAAGGAGAGGACAGTAGTATTGAGGCGGGGATTGGGGAGAAGAGGAGACGATGGAGGCATAGGAAGGGGGTAGGAAAGGAGAAGAAAGAGAATAAAAGATAGAGGAGCGGCAGAGGAGGGGTAGGAAGAGCTGTCCGTGGTGCTAAGCGGTTCGACATGAAGCCTGAGTGGTGCTGGAGAGCGGTTCACTGATCATGTGACTCATCATGTTCAATAACGCTTCCATTGGGAGGAAATGCCAAACAAGTCAAACACACCCCGTTCCCTGGATACAACCGTCTCGCAGTAACCGACTGAATTAAATAATCTCAAACAAGCTTTCGGATCACATGAGATGAGCGGAGCCAAAGCTGCTCAGGAAAACAAGGTTCCATCATGCGTTGTCATCATTTTGATTTCACACCTCGACTTGCGTTAAAAGATGAAAGAATAAAACGTTGCTACCTTTCACATCATCAAAAGCTCTGCCTCTCCAACTTATCATTTGAATTCAGGTTTGTGTTGCAACATTCACACCCACCTCACGATGATATTGTTCCTTCAGATGGCGTCTTTTCCAACATAATCAGCCGAGAAATTTGTGAAATATGACGTACAAGAGTATCTTTGCTCCATCTTCCTGGGCTCTAATCTATAATGGAAAAATGGTGTGTTTGAAACTCACCAGTGATCCTCGTTTGAAGTCAACCAATCTCCTGCATTCTGACGCACACACACACGCATGCACACATGGATGCATATGCACACACACATATGCAAACACAAACACAGACAAACACATAAACTCAGAAACACACACACACGCACACACACACAAACACATGCAGACACACACAGACACACCCACACACACACACACACACACACACACACACACACACACACACACACACACACACACACACACACACACACACACACACACACACACACACAGATATTGAAACACACACACGTGCAAACACAGAAAGTCAAACACGTAAAGCACACAAAGAAACATATACCTACACACTTACCAACAATAACTATAAGACCTGGGACTGAGTGTAGCCAGTTGTTTGCATGTGTGTTTACACACACACACACACACACATACACACACACACACACACAGACACACACACACACACACACACACACACACAGACACACACACACACACACACACACACACACACACACACACACACACACACACACACACACACACACACACACACACACACACACACACAGACACACACGCACACACACAACCACACACACGCCTCGAGTGCCATTTTCCACATGATCAGAGCATCCATTTCATCCCGCCCCGTCTCTCCGTGACTCTCCAACCTCCCCTCTCTGCGTCAGGATGCAGTCGGGCTCTTTGGCGCGCCACGGCTGGTTAAATAGAGGGGTTTGACGCCCAGTGAATGACTGAATGTCACCGCCGCGCAAACACCCTGTCACTCAGCGCAGCGGCGCCACTGAACAGCGCAGCCGGGCTCCTTCTCTCTGCGCCGCATGCTCACTCATTACCCCCGCCCGCCCCCCGCCCCCCCCAGCCCCCCATTGTTCCAACCCCGAATTGAAGGTGGCGGGGGAGAGTAGGACTGAGAGTCGTGGGCTGTTGTTTTTGTGAGGGCGGGATGTGTGTGTGTGTGTGTGTGCGCGCGTGTGTGTGTGCGCGTGTGTGTGTAGGTATGTGTGTTTGTTTTGGAAGGGTGGGGTTTTTCAGTGGCGGCTGCGTGGCCCTGAGCCTTGCATTGGCGTGAGGTAAGGTAGGGTGACACCGAGAGGAGGGGGCAGGAGGAGGGAGGAGGTGGACGGGGCTCGACAGGAGCAGGTGACGGCGATGGAATTGCGACGAGAGGCGTCCACAGCACAGGGGCTGTCTGCAACACGATGATTTCATTTCCAAAGGAAAGAACCTTAAGACTGAAACCAAATCTGGACCAACCCGAGGGGAATGAGCGAGGTTGCGGGACGTTAGTTTTGTTGTCTAATAGGGGGCGGAGGGGATAACAGACTAATGGTAGCGCCGTCCCTGCGAGGATGAACGAGCGTGATGGCTTGTTCTGCCCCGAAGCCATGCTGCGACATCAAGCTCCCACATGTCAGTCATCTACCCTCCACCAACCCATCCCCTTCGCTCACACACTCACCCCAAAAGACACGCGTGTTCGGCTGCTGATAAGAGGCTTTGGCTGCACGGCGGCGGAAATATGCGGGCCTCCTGCTAGGTGCATCTGTACAGTATCTAAAGCTTCTAAAGGTGAGTTGGACGGATATTTGTAAGCTCATGACCGCTATTTCTGCTTTGTTTTCTCCTCTCAGAGAGGGTGTATGAAAAGCCTAAACTGAGAAAGTGTGGGATAATGGTAGGGTAGAGAAATGGGAAGCTAGTGAATCCTATACTCATAGACACACAGCCACACACACACTCGTATCCACTGGCCTTCCTCTTACAGAGATGTGTGACCTGGGAAAAATAAAGTGTGTGGCATCATCATTAGCATTAACACTGTCTGCCGTTAACAAGCTCAAATCTCAATGTGTGTATTTATCCACATTACACCACGTGGGGGGCTCTTAACGTTACCCCCGCCATGCACCTTCTGTGTAGGCAAGAATCTTTTCGTAATGCATGTGAGTGCAGGGGTGGTGCTTGGAGTTGGCGTGTGTGTGTGTATCTGTGTGTGTGTGTTTGCACGCACCTTGCTGTTGGGATTGAATTTTGTAACTGAATACCTGAGCTCGAACACAGCAGAAGCTATTTAGAATGTGTGTGTATGTGCACATGTGTGTCTGTGTACGTGTGTTTTTGTTTGTGTGTGCGCGAGTGCCATTTGCTAATTCACAGACTTCCCATCATTACACAAAGACAAATGCAAGGTACAAAAGGTGTTTCCTTGTGTCTGTGTGTGTGTTTATGTGTTAGTTAGACAGGCAGCATGAGTAGTCCTCGGTCCTCGCTTGCTGTTTATCCCCATTACCAGTGCCAAGAAGCTTACCAGCTCAATTTGGTGAATTCTGGTCCCCTAAACAAATTATGTGCTCTATTTGAGGAAGAAAATCAAATTAGGAAATTAGCAAAGACCCAATACTGTACAGCAGCCAATAATACTATTAGCTCTTAGTGCAGATTTCATCGTTTACTGAGCTTAGGGACAATGTTTTTGAATGCTGACACACATGGATTAACTTCTCTTCAGCCGTCATTGCACAAAGAGTCCTCTCAGAAGAAAACACAGATCCTTGCCTTTTAACATTTCAATAAACACATTTTCGGGGGATTAAACATGTTTGAAATAATTGAAGAGAAGCTGTGGTGAAATGTATTATGTCGTGATACCTGACTTAAGTAATCTCTCTCCAGGGATCTGCAACCCAGCTGTAAAATGCGAAGCCATTAGAAGCAACCAAACACAGGATTTGGGAGCAATCAATAGATTATCAGTTGAGGTATTACAGTCTAATTACCCAGATCTTCCCTTTCATTCATTTGATCAACTTTCCTCCCTCATGAATCTTATCGTTACATAATGGTATATTAAAGGGGCTGTGAACCCAATTTTCTTTCTCTTGTAAACATGTACTAAATCATGTTGAACATTTTGCTATTTTATCACTGTTACTATGATAAGGCCGGGATGGACAGGTATCCGGTTTAAAATCCAACGTTTGTGCCACTCTCCAGCATCTTGCCCGAACTGAAGTCGCCATGTTCTCTTGACATTAAAGTACCTTTTCTCGGCGTCTCGGCATCTCAACGTCACATTGAAGGGACACGGACAGTCAGCGTGGGGATGTGTAGAGCTCCGTCCGGGCCATTGGTCATAAGCATGGGGATAGCACCTCCCCCCTCCTTCCTAGAACCCTCGGGCCAAAACCAATTGTATTCATTTGAATCAGATTTCGAGCTGAAACAAGGGGTTCAATTACACTTTAATAATAGAACGAGCGTGAAAACAACTACAGCGAGTGTATTTGCGGCTGTGTGTGTGGGTAAGTGTGTCTCTCTGTTGATGTGTAAGGGATGTGGAGATGTTATAAATGTAATTAGATATCTAAACATTTATTTTTCTGCATTTCCCAACTCATTTACGTTGTATGTTCATCTCTCTCTATTATCCCATTGGTTTCTTCCTCCGTCTGCTCTCTCTCCCTCTTCCCCTGCATTTCTATTGATTGCAGATCCTCTGGTCCAAAGTCAGAGTGTGACTCTTTAACCAGCAGCCAAACTCATTTCACCCCTGAAAGAACAGACCTACACACACAAGTCTGCATGCACACACACACACATACACACACACACACACACACACGTACTCGCGCGCGCACACACACACAGACACACACACACACACACACACACACACACACACACAAAAAGCACTCTGAAGGCAGAAATTCCAGTATTGGAATTCAGGTTTTCCTCTTTTGTTCACTTATGTGTGCAGTACCACACACACTCTCTCTCTCTCGCTCTCTCCCTCTCGCGCGCTCTCGCTCTCTCTCTCGCTCTCTCACTCTCTCGCTCTCTCGCTCTCTCGCTCTCTCTCTCAGTCTCTCAGTCTCTCTCTCTCTCTCTCTCTCTCTCTCTCTCTCTTCCACTCTCGCCCTCCCTCATACATATATACATACACACGGACGGCCACACCAACAAGCGGCATTGCATGGAGGAGTGCATGCGCCAGAGGTAAATCGAGTAAGTGAGTGAAGAGGGGAAGAGTTTTAGAGACAAACTCAGAGCCACAGCCATCAGGAGGACGATGACCTGGTGAACCTGGGAGGGTCGCATCAGGCTTCCAGTGGCCTTTTGCTGCTCCCGCTTCTGCCTTCCATCACTCCATCAGTCCATCCGGCCTACCGCTGCTCCTGTCTGCCCCCCCAACACACACACACACACACACACACACACACACACACACACACACACACACACACACACACACACACACACACACACACACACACACACACACACACACACACACACACACACAACCTCAACACCTCCTCTTCTTCCTCCTCCTCCTCATCTTCCTCCTCGACCCCCATTCCCTCCCCCTCCTCCCGCCACTGCTAGAGATCTGTGCAGCCTGATCACTTTACTTCCCCTCCACCATGCCAAACTATGAGACATGGGGTGAGATGACCATGTTTGTCTGTGTGTGGGGGTTATTGTGTGCATGTGTGTTTGTGTGTGTGTGTGTAATCGGGGTGATGGGTGTGTGTGTATGTGTGTGCTTCTATGTGTTTACGAATATACAATATGCGTGTGTGTCTGTGTGTGTGTGTGTGTGTGTGTGTGTGTCTGTGTGTGTGTGGGGGTGCATCTATCTCTGTGTGTGCTTGTGTTGGAATGTGTGTGTGAGTTTGTGTTTCTGTGAGTCAGTGATTATGAGTTATTGTCTATCATGATGCTGCTTCATCATTCCAATGGGCAAACAGCAGAGTGGGGAAGCTCCCAGCCTGGACAGTTGCTAATGGGATGCTAATCGTCTCATAACCTGGGAAATAGGTGAACAAGCACATCCCCTGATGCAAAGGTGTGTGTGCGTCGGGGGAACGGGGGTATTGATCAATCGCTTTGTGCTCCATCAGCCAGTGGAAGGTAATAAGAAAGAATGGGACACTAAGCATGTCCTGTGCTGATTTATTAAAACATATGCATTGGGGTAAACAGCTCTATCACTGACACCAGGACCTCATGAAATTCACATTCTATAATTCATTCATCGTCTTCTAAACCTTTGCCATTCTGGAGGTTTTTGTTTTTGTTTTGTTGTTCATAGTCATCATTGTTTCAAAGGTTCAAACAACAATGAGCAAAGTACTCCCGGACTAGTGTTGAATTTCTCACCGTCAATGCTTCACTGAACCTATTTATCATTGGTCAATTAAAAATGCTCTTGGTTACATTAGACCATGACCACCACCGACAGCATGGAATGCATGCCGAGTTAAAGCAGCACATTGTATCTGCCTTTGTACTCTGGTCCTGTTGGACAGAATAGGATATCATAGATGGACGACGTGTATATATATATATATTTCTAAATATATATATTTCTAAATATACTATATATAGAGTTACTGCTCCATTGGCGACTAGCTAATTGGTATCATTTGGTATACTTAATGGAAAAGTCATGGTACGTTGTACTTCCCTCTCAGAGTTTGAGTTGATGGTTTGATTTAATATGAAATGTATATATTTGTTAAGCAGATCAAACATAGCGTAATGTATTGATAAACTCAGCCACAAATGAGTTGGCTCGAACGCTAGGCAGACAGGACAAGCCATTGATAATGTTTTCCTTCAACATCTTTTACTTTTTTTACTTTCTTGTCAAGTTCGGATGAGTTATACGGCTCCACCTTATATTGAACTTTGGCAATAAGTCACAAAACAACATTTGACCGGATTGCCAGGATTTACAAAGGACATTTTTGGCAAGGAGTGAAGGTTGGGCACAGCATTTGTCAACACCGTTTGCATTTGAGTGCCTTATAACACGCACCGTGAACTGTCTCCTTCAACACTTACAACTGAGAGGTGAATACAGTCAAATCCTGTCTTAAGCTCTTCAGGAAGCTGCCAAACAGATTACTTTCTTCACCGCACATATGAACCGAAAAAGATGAAATACAACACTGACTTTCCTTCTTGTTGTAAACTACCAAAAGTTTACTTGTAGGAACTGAATTGATTCACAATATCTTCCTTTTGTTTTTTTTCCCCCAACAGATAAAAAGTTCTTTACTCTTTTACTGTTAATTTGAAACACACACACACACACACACACACACACACACACACACACACACACACACACACACACACACACACACACACACACACACACACACACACACACACACACACACACACACACACACACACACACACACAAACAAACACACAAACAAACACACACACACACACACACACACACACTTTTTCCCCAGCACACACACACACACACACACACACACACACACACACACACACACACACACACACACACACACACACACACACACACACACACACACACACACACACACACAAAGACCAATGCTCTAACGCTTCACCTATACTACCTCTCCCTCTCTTTTTGCCCCACATTCCTTTCTTCCTCTCTTTGCCCGGCAAACCCTGGCTCCGTCTGCCTGTCTCCCCCCTCACCATCCCATAACACTGTCACTCACTCAACAGTAATGTGGTTTTATTTGACATGTGTCCCTGTGTCATTGGCTTTTCATAGACGTGGGCTGTGCCCACCAAGGGCACTCTATACAATGAACGGGCCGCCCTGGATGGAAATAGCTAATATGATATAAATCAGTGCCGTGGTGAAATCCGCTGAAGCGGGAACCAGTGTGTGTACGTTACCAAAATAAATTTCAAATATATAAATGAATGAATGCTTAGATTGACAGGGGGACTGAGCCTGCTCTGAGTGGAATTGTGCTTGATATGTACTGATGGAAGATGTACACACTGTTGAATTCTTAACATTTATGGAAATGCAATCTTTAGTCAAAGAGACCGTAACCAAAATAAAAATCAAATATATAAATGAATAGATGCTTAGATTGACAGGTGGACAAAGCTTTTCTCTGAGAGGAATTGTACTTGGTATGTACTGGTGGAAGATGTACACTGTGGAATTGTTGACATTTATGTAAATGCTATCTACAGTCAAAGAGACCGCAGGAAACAAAGTAAACCAAGAGACATTCTCCTTATATTGACATGTTGTATGCCTCATGTAGAAAATCAGCAAAATATGGAATTTGTATTCATATAATGTGACTGAATGAATGCAAAGCGAGCTCCTGAATTATTCATGCTTTTAAGGCCAGTCAGAGGTCATTGTATGTTTGTTTGTGCATGCATTTGTTTGAACACACTTCCTATCTTATATATAGGGCAAACGAGATGCAGTGGACCTGAGGAATAGATTCTGACATCAGTGTCCCAAAAGGCTTTTTGTTTAATATAGGGGCATGATTTATCAAGGGCTCCAGAACTTCTTTGGTGTCGCTTAACAGTACAATCCCTCTTGCCTCCTTCCTACTCTCTTGCTTTGCTCCAACTGTTTACTTTTATCCTGAAGGATCCACTGGCTGTCATGCATAAGCTGCGCCTTCATCAGTTTCATGTGAGCTTATCGAAGAATATTATGGAACACTGAATATGACTAAATTAAATAAATAGACAATTAAGTAGAAGCTTTAATGCATAATTGAAATGAAATTTGGCATTGGTTTTTGGGATTAACAGATATTCTCGTATTTCTATATTTACAATGTTCCTCACTATTTATTTTATGGTCGCTTGTCTAGTCTACACCGGGAGAAAATGATATCTGTCAATATCATCCCCTCATTCAATCATCTTATTCCTTTACGTTAGGGACAAACACTGGTACAGGTACAAGACGTCTTCCGGAGCTCTGCCACCACATCAAATGTCTGCGAGATCCCAGCCCCTATCAGAGGGCACTAAGCAGCAGCTTACCATGTCAATTTCCTCTTTTCTTGCTCCACTGCCCAGGGATTCCCCTCAGTCAGCAATGGTCTCGTGATTGGATATTGTCCCATAAGGAATAGATGGCAGGTACGGTGATAGGGAACATCTAGGTTTTACTACACCACCATGGTTCCCTGAGTGGGGACCTGCGGAGGTTCAGAAGGTAGGCCCCTGCTCTAATGCCCTCTGGCAAGGGGGCCAGAGGGCGAAGTTGACCCCCAACCCTTACAGTGCGATTGTAGAGTTTTTTTTTTCGATTGGCCCTGACAATCAAGGTCCCCATGGGTAATAGGTCAGGTCCTCAGGGAGCCACGGTTATGTCATCCAACGTTGGGCGGGACCAGGACTGGTTACATCCCCCGACGCGGTAGAGTTTTAAGAACCAGGCAAATAAAGCGTACACTGTTGTGATAGTTATTCTGATTTTTTCTAGTAATTTGCTCAAACCATCATGACAGATGAAGTCTGTGCTAAGAACGTTGAGAAAATACAATCATGATTGTGTTCTTTTTTAAAAACAGTTATAACTTGTATGAGAATGGAATGAGCCTTAGAATACCATATTCTGGTTCCAACAGCTTCCACAATAATATAATCATATTTCATAGTACAGGAACTATGATAGCATTTCCCTAAGAACATAAGTATTACATCATCAAATGTCAAACCTTTTACTTAGGAAACCAAACCGGAGATTTCCATACAGACTGTGCTTGTCCAAATTCTCTATGAAATACCTGCCTTAACACAATGACCTTAGGAACATTTTGCATGTACGTTTTATTTAATTTTTATAAGTAGTTGTGGTCTAAAACACACACACACACACACACACACACACACACACACACACACACACACACACACACACACACACACACACACACACACACACACACACACACACACACACACACACACACACACACACACACACACACACACACACACACACACTTTGATGAATCGTTTTATATAAATAAACATTCAAAGTGCCATAAACATTATTATTTGTTTACCAGGTGATGGTCATTGCAATTGTCAATGAAATAATTCAATGTTTATGACAGACACATCGTCAATATGAACCATTTTTTACAAGAACTACAACCGTCAGTCTGAACTACCTTTACCAGCTACCTGTGCACTGGTTAGGAGATACGGCACTAACTAGCAGTGCTAACTCCAATTTAATTTTCCAGCGTCCGTAGACATCTCATCCCACACAATTCTCCACCTTTGAGTGTTGCATTTAATCTACGATTGACAGGCAAGATGGATTCACCACACCACTCAGGGGAGGGATGCCCTGATTGGTCAGAAATGAGCCCGGTGAGATCTAAAATCAAATGTATCTCTTACAAAGGCATAGCCAACTCGAAACAAATATTCTCACAGCCCATTTCCCTAACTAATAGTTGACGGATGGCCATGCCATTTCAACAAATTATGCTCAAATAATCTCTTGAATCTTACCCACAGCACCGTTAAGTTGTTTTGCAATGCGATACGTGATCAGGAATGTTTACCACAGTGGCACAACAAATACTCTGGATTCTAGTGCCATTCTCCTGGCCTCAGGCAGACAGGATTTGCCCATAGATCTTAAATCCAGAATCTAGAGAAAGCTTTCTCTTTGAACACCATGCAGCATTAAGGTAATATCTACTTTAAAACTCATACTTTGTGTTCTATTGCTTCAAGATACAAAAATGCCTGATTATGATGCCACCCATCGTCCTCTTCGTTTGCACTGCTTGAAGCCTAGCAAGTAATTTCCAGGGGTGTCCTTTGTTGTGCTAGCCAGTTAGCTTTAAGCATCATCATATAATTGTATATGTATATTGTACCATGTGAAGGAAAACATGGGACACAAAGATTTGCTAACCTGGCGTATTTTTGTATTTACGATGTACTTTTCTAATCTAACCTGTTGTGAATTTGGTTATGAAATAGCAACACCCAACACAACTCCCAAGTGTCGCCTGATATTAGAGTCCCTAATGCCAGGTGTGATTTATGGACACCTCGCTGCCTTCACCTCGTGCACCTTATATTCCAAACTTTGTAATATGTTCTTGGGAATCTCTTTCATCTGAGTCAGGCAACCATGTTGCTTATGTCCTTACTAGTAATAATATAGATTCCAATGCACTAGGTATTAGTATACAGTTTCTATAGAACTCTACCTTCAATCACTGTTATATACTCGTCTGAACAGGATAGAGTTACATGATATATCTGCATTTGGAAGGGTCATACACACAAACTATGTTTACTTGTCCATCCATTGGGTATTTGTGGACATTGTCAGAGAGAGAGAGAGAGAGAGAGAGAGAGAGAGAGAGAGAGAGAGAGAGAGAGAGAGAGAGAGAGAGAGAGAGAGAGAGAGAGATGCATTGCTGCCCCACTTTTTCTTCAAACTTTTGTTATCTTATATTTTATTTTTTTCACATTCACCAGCAATTTTACTATTTTCTTTATTTTAGTCCGTACTGTCCAACTCTTTTTATGTCTTCATATCTCTTTATGTATTTTGCCGTCTCCTCCCCTCCTCCTCCTCTCCCCTATCCTCTCTTTTCCTCTCCTCTCCCTTCTCCCCTCTCCCCTATCCTATCCTCTCCTCTCCTCACTCAGTAGATGTCACTGCAGTCCCACTTGCCAGGGAGTGAGTGGGCTGCATTGCATTGTGGGACATAGTGGCCTTCAGGTGACGATAGTGGTGACGAAAGGAGCAGTGAAACTGACTGGGTGGGGCGGTAAGAGGGGGGAAATGGTGGAAGATGGGATACATTGCGTGCAAGGGATGAGGAGACTAGAAAGAGAACTACACTCTTTAGGTGCTTACGTCAACCGGTGTCTCTGTCGCTCGTTAACTCTTGCCATTTTCATGCATGTTAACAAGCACATTCAAGCATGTCAACAAAAATTGAGCTTTCTGCAAAACACGTATGGACTCCCCTCCCGTATGCACAGATACTAAAATAGGAACCCAACATATGTTCGTCCCAGGGTGCGAAAACAAATTAAGCACGTGTTCACACAGGCACATCAACAAGACACAACTAACTGTCAAACCCCCCCCCCCCCCCCCACCCCCCCACGCCCCAATATCCTATTGGTTTGTGGCGGAGAGATAAAGTGTTTTGGCGTCAGGGGAAATGTGAGGAGATAGAGGTGTTGTTGACTTGTCTCTATCAGATAGCAATCTTCCGTCTCTCCAGTATCCCACCGACACTTGCTGAGACTGGAGCCCAATATAATTACTCGCCGCCGTTCATTATGGGAGAGGGAAAACATCAGATCAAATCCACTGACATTTACAAATTAATGTTTTCTTTACACTTCATTACATTAGGCCGCTCGCCTCGGTTTATCTTATCGTCGTTTGGGTTTCCTGAAGAGTGATCTAAAATGATGGGTAACCCTTCCTTTTAGTCCCCTAATTACTAGGTATTTACCTGGTAAATATATGGTAAATCATAGATATTATTGGGTAATTCCCAGTGGTAATAAGAAAGTAAATACAAAGGAACTACAGCTGAAGTACTACTAATAATAATAACCTCCACTATTACCCATCAACTCAACTAAGTACCGTGTAGTTGCAACTGTTTTAGTTTGGTAATAACTCAGAAATAATTGTGTACTTCCCAGGAAAGTAGGCAACCAATACTTAGAAAAAAATCTTCTATTACCCATCAATTCAAGGTACAATTGTAGTTATCCAAGGTTAGGTTGGTAACAGACCAGGTTTAATTATGTACTATCTAGAAATTAACATAGTACTTTCCAATAAATATTTTTTTCTTATTTAGTTATTGTTAGCTACATCCATTTAGCTACATCCATTTATAAAAGGTTTATTCGATTTACCTCAGAAACTACTGAAATGTTTTTATTTAAGTTAAAATATTACAGCAATAATAGGGACCGTCTACAAATGACACCCACAGACTGGTGGCAGAGACGTTACCATGGAATTGTTTCAGGAAATAAATCACACAAATATATTGCATTATAGTTCATCAGATTGCTGATATCGATAAAAATATACTAAACTATACTTTAAACTATTAATTGCATCCTGTTTAACTATAATGCAATATATCAGCAAAGTGTTACCTGTAGTAAGTAGCAGTCCACCATTGGCAACTCCTACAATCAGAATGACAAAACGTATTTTTATAGATTTTTTTGTGTGATTTATTTCGTGACATTATTCCACTGTAGCGTCTATGCCACCAGTCTGTGTGTGTAATTTGTAGACGGTCCCTAAAACAGGTAGCAGCCAGAACGTAGATGTTGTTGCACAGACGTCGATAGCAACAACATATCTTTGTGATATTTTTTCACGATACGGTGTCCTAAGCTGTCCTCAAAATACTACACCCGTAATGTAGTGTAATTGTGTTGATGAATCCGATTGTGTATTAAACCAAAACCTAATATCCGGCGAATATCAAATCCAAAATTCATCGTGAACGTGATATGTAGGCCTAGGTTGTTATTTGGAGACAGAGAGAGAGTGAGAGTGAGAGAGAGAGGGAGCGAGCGAGGTATAAAACAATTTTTCCTATTCGGCATATTGAACCGTCGGCCTAATGCGCCTCCTTTTCGAAAAGTCGGACTAACGGACCTTCGGACCAATGGGTTTCGTTTTCGGAACATTGAACCGTCGGAATAGTGGCATGTCGATCTAATGGGAAATATTTCGGGACATTGAGACGTCGGAACAATGAGGCGTCGGAATTACGGCATGGCACCATGCTACTCGTGTTTACACTTGCATGCATGGCGCAACATTACTGCCAAAGTCATATTAAGTATATAACGCAGGTGCGCAAGGCAGCCACAGGAGCCGGCAACATTGTTTTCAACCGCTTGGTACCGCGCCGTATTAAAGGGGAACTATGCAACTTTTTTGGCTTAATTGACCTTAATATAACAGGTTAAGAGTCATTGTGATGGTTGTATAACACTTTATGGGCCGATTGGTCGCTGTTTCGACTCCCCCTAGCGCGTCTTGGCGGAAAAAGGGAATATGCAAGTTTCTGACGGCGACCCGCTGCCCACTCTCGCGGGAGTCTCGGGTCTCGCGAGGCACCGAAATGCTTTACGGCACTACAGACCCACAAACACGGAACCGGCTCGATATAAACACAAGTAGCAAAGGGATTGTTACATTCATTATGGAATAGCCGACTAAAAGGAGACAGAGAAACCCAATGTCGGAGAAACAGAAGAAGAGAAAGTGGAGACTAACAGACAGAGAGGCCAGAAATGAGAAAACATTGGGTGAGCTTCTCAGGAATAGTGTGAACTGAAAGAAAAAGAAGATTGCAAAACGGATGCCGACTTACCATGGCCGTGTTGCTCTTGAAATTGTAAGTACCCTTGAGTGAACTTTGTCCTCTTTGTATTGAGGCTTCTTGATGTTGATAGTCTCTGTAAAAATTGGTTGCTCAACCATTTGTTGTGAGCCCTATATGTTTCTAGCTTGCTTGCTTGCTGTGGTGTTAGCGTACTCGCTACCAAACACGTTTGTTTTCATGGTTATGTTGCTGTTCGTCTGTCTCGTCCCCCAGATTCAGGCTAAATCCCTGAATCCAGGTTCTTGTTTATTTAGAGCACTAGACCGCTATTCGAATGCCTCAGATTTTAAGAGTGTATAGCCTATATCATGTGATACGTCCGGCTGGCCATATAATGCAGTACCCTGCACGAGAGTTGCTAGTTAGCACATAGGCCTATTCGTCTGTAACAGAACTGTTACGATACGTGGACCTCCATTATAGCTTTAGTAGTCTCGCAAAGCCAGACCAAACTACAGCAAGTAGAATGGTCTGGAACCACACTATTTAGAGCTGTCTATCCGGGGGGAAATTGGGCTTGCCTGTTTTTATTTCTGTAAACCAATCACAATCGTCTAGGGCAGGGCTAACCCCGGGAAGCAGCAGCGGTGTCCATGAGGGGGAGCACAATACGGGAAAGCCAGCAACAGGAAGAGGAGGAGTAGCGGTGGAATCCGACGCTAGCGCTATAGACGCTGTCCATTTCCGCTCAGCCAGACTATAGCTTTAGCCATGTTATACCTTTGGTGTAGTTCCCCGCATACCATCTCGATCACTGAATCCATTTCCCTGTAGTTCCGTACACAAGCGACGTACTTGAGCAGATACATAAATGTACGATTGCTGCGCAAATTGTTCATGCTATCCTTACGTATTATGTTGGCCAACACTCTTGCACTGATCGTTCTGTTCAATAACCAAGGATAAAACAATTCTAATCTAGGATATAACATCTCCCCGTCAACTAAAAAAAAGGATGGGTTTATTGTAACACATACACCCTTCATATGTATAACCTTGTCTACTCTCAATGAACATTTACCTTGGACATGGCTCCACACATTCACCGGCTTCTTTGAAAACAAATGCACATGGCTAGCGTAGAAGTGGATGGGGAAGGGTCGTCAAGGAGTTGTTACGACAGTGTTGTAAAATATCTCCTCCGAAGCTGTAGGGGGAGGTCAATGCGAGCGCAAACCAAGAAAACAGCAAAGAAGTGGCCAAAGTTGCATAGTTCCCTTTTATTTCCCAAGTTTTGAAAATAAAGAATTTGAAGCGAAAGACTGCGTTTTTGATTTGTTTATTTGGTTTTGAACAGATAGTTTTGGATGCATTCATCGGCTTTGAGTTTGAAGCCGTGACACACTCTTTTACCAGTTGGCCTGAAATACCAAGCCTCGCAGTCTTGGAACTGTAAAGAATATCACAGTTGTAGTCGTACCATGCGTGTTTAGCGCAACATTGAAAAGGGTCCCGTTTTTGAAACAGTGTTGCACGGCGCTTCGTTCCGAACGTTGTGTAATCAAATACAGCGGTATGGCGGTACGGGGTAAATTGTCATGTTTTACTTAGTAACGTTGCAGAACATATATGGTAGCCTACAAGTTTGTGAGAATTGCATGGAAAAGGGAATAACCAGTTACAAATGATATGGTAAGAGCCTGGTAATACCATGGAAACAAACAAGTCTTCCTTTTACAGTACAGTTTCAGCTTACTTACTGGGTAAATTGTTGTTTACTTAACGTTGAAGAACATATGTGGTACAAGTTCCAGTTAACTGCATGGACAATGGAATTATCTATTACAAAGGTTATGGTTTGAACATGATAATACCATGAAAACAAACAAGGTTTCTTACCCAGTATTTAAGAAGATGTACCATGACACTAGAGGGAAACTGTTCCTGCAGAGGTTGTTACCGGGTAAGTATTGCTGTAATTTTTCAACTTAGATAAAAACAATTCAGTAGTTTCAGAGGTATATCGAATATTATAAATGGGTGTAGCTATGAACATTAACTAAATAAATAGTAATTTATTGGAAAGTACTATTTTAATTTCCAGATAGTACATAATTAAACCTGGGCTGTTACCCAGATAAACCTTGGATAATTACAATTTTAATTTTAATTGGGTGCCTACTTTCCTAGGAAGTACACATTTATATCTGAGTTATTACCATCCTAAAACAGTTATAACTACACTGTACTTAGTTGAGTTGATGGGTAATAGTGGAGGCTTTTGTAAGTAGTTCAGCTGTATTTCCTCTGCATTTACCTTCTTATTACCAGTGGTAATTACCCAATAATATACTATATTTACCATATAAGAGGAAATGGAGAGTCCATGGTTCGGCAGGAAGCATGAGTGCTTACAGATGTTTGCCAGCCTTTACCTGTGTGTGTGTGTGTGTGTGTGTGTGTGTGTGTGTGTGTGTGTGTGTGTGTGTGTGTGTGTGTGTGTGTGTGTGTGTGTGTGTGTGTGTGTGTGTGTGTGTGTGTGTGTGTGTGTGTGTGTGTGTGTGTGTGCGTCTGTGTGTGCGTGTGTGTGTGTTTGTATGTGTATGCGTGGGCACATTAAGTGTTTACAAGTATCCATGTGTGTCAGAGCAGCGTGTGTCGACACAGACCACTGTGAAGCACCACTAAATGCCCAGTCCTTCCCTTTAATCAGGGATGAGAGCACATTTAAGAGTGTTACAGAAGCACAATGCAAGCCATTGTGTGTGAAGAGTGGGTTGACAGCACCGTGCATATGCATGAAAGACCTTTGTGTGCCAATCAACCGACTGCCCTACGGCGCGGCTAGCAGCAGCTACACAGAACCTCGCCCTGTTATCTCTTACAATGCACTGCAGGGAAAAATTTCAAAATAATTTATAATAGTATATAATGACAATTATATCTGTGTATCGCTGAAAATGTCCTGCTACTTGGGTTTGTTTGAGGTAATCATTGTAATCATCAATGCTTTATTAACACAAAAAACGACCTTGAATTGGCCTACCCCTCATGCACTTTAGATAACAGTTTTTTTAACATGTTGTCAACATGTTGTAAACAACGTCTATGTCCAGGGAATGTTTGATTGATGTTTTGAACCCATGAATCACAGAGACATAGCACTATGTTTAACTCTATATGCAGTAGATATTCACATTCATAAAGTACGTTGACTTCAGGATGTGTTAACACTAAGACGCCAATGTAGCCACAACGCAGATATCAGATTTTTGACTTGAATATGAATAAGTTATGAGTTCTGATCCCCCCTGGGAAGACTTTTTGTTGACCCCCTTCCTGAAGTGGTTTCTATCCCAAAAACAAGAGAATGCCTTCATGCCAAATGCTTATTCTGCATAAGAAGTGGGCCTCAGTGAACCGGCCAATCCTACACACTTCACAACTGGATTTGGCTCACTAAAATGCGAAAAAGAAGAGTGATACACAAAAGGTTCCTCTTCTCATTTCTGAAGTTCCCAAGCCAGCCGTAGTCATCATAGGTGTATTGCAAGGTCTTTAACTCTTTCTGTGAACCCACCCGTTGTGTTGCGCTGCAGAAGATAATGACAATGATAATACATAGCTTGTGTGTAGGCCTACTGTTAACACTCTCTCTCTCACCATCTGTTGAATGCAAGTTCTGCTTTTGGAGCGTGGTAAACTGAACCGTGAGTCACAAGTAACAACCCTCGACGGAACTCCTTGGTTGCTGCCTGTTGCTATGACAGCCTTAACTGTGTGTCGATGCATTATTGCATTGACAAGGAACAAACTGGCCGCAGAGAAGTCGTATCGTTTAAAAGGTAAGCCTCGAGATAGAGTGAGCGAGCTTCCACTTTTGTTTGTATTGAAACTTAATTCTCCAAGTTACCCATACTAATACCCAGGGGGAAAGGACGTTTCCATATTCACACTGTGTAGTACAGTAGATACCTGAGGTGAATTGCCTTGGTTCCCCTGGAGTAACCGCTAATGCAAGCTGTTGTGGGGGGAGCTGCACTCTCAAAGGCTCTTTTGTAACTGAGTTCAAATGGGCTTATATGACAGGACCCTAGAGGAAGCCAAAGCCGTTATGTGTAATGCACCCCCAAAAAAAGAAACAGGAACCAGGAACTAAGTCAAGGAGCACGAGAACTTCAACAGCAAAAGAAAGACAAACATGTAGAACGAGGTAAAAACACAGATAACGGAGGAATGTTGTGTGATTAAAATGCCGAGATAGAACAGCGGAGTGGAATGGAAAGTACGTCAGTATGAGGAGAGAGAGAGAGAGAGAGAGAGAGAGAGAGAGAGAGAGAGAGAGAGAGAGAGAGAGAGAGAGAGAGAGAGAGAGAGAGAGAGTGTGTATTGAGGCAAGAGTAGAGAAAAAGAAGACAGTCTTTCTGGGGATGCAGGAATGATTAATGTGAAGCTGTCAGAAAGGTGGAGAGGGGAAACTACAGCACCGGAGGGATGGAGGGGAGGGGGGGGGGGGGTCAGTCCAGGTGCCGGGAAAATAATATGACAGAGGATGAGGAGGGCGAAGGGGAGGGAAAGGGAGGAGGAGAGAGGAGGGGATGGAGATGAGGCGCGGGGGGTGGGGAGAGGGGAGGAGAGGGTCAAAGAGGTTAGGAGGGGATGGCAGAGGAAATTAAGGCGGGAGAGGAGAGCAGAGTATATGTTCAAGTTTGCCGAACTTTCACAAAAGCATGAAACAAAAATATTTCAATGCGTATTCATGTATCTTATAATATTGAGAGTACGTCAGTACCGCAGAGTGGGCCGTATTAACACTTTCTGAGGCCCGGGGCTAATTACCCGGGTGAGGCCCTTCATATCATGATGTTCTGACGCATGACCTCACACAAACCCACTGACACATCAGCGTACACAGTAGGCCTACCAATCTATGACAGACTATTTAAAGTGAACTGGTAATATGATTTCAATTCAATTCAATTCATTTCAATTCAAGGGTAGCTTTATTATAATTGCAGTAGTGTTGACAAAGCTGACAGAATGAGGATGGGGAAACAAAATGTATCTGAATTGGCCTACTTGAAAATGTAGGAAAAAAGAAAGTATGAAATTGGTGATTTGGTGACTTTGGCAAATCATTACAGAAAAAGTAATAGGCCCTACAATGCATTTGCTATCAAGTACAGCAAGTTAGGCCCAGACAACATAAATGAACTGTTTTTTGAAAGTTACTTAATTTATAGAAATGCATCCTGTTTTCAGAAACTCATCAAAAACTATAAAACAATGTAGGGCCTATTGTAGGCTATTAAACAAAGGTCAATGAAGGCCCCGGCTATGGCTCAAACGGTTTGGGCATTGAATGGTTAATTTACTCCGGGAGTAACGCCCTGGTACATGTCCGGTTACGCACAACAAACCCCAAGCAAGAAGACAGGCAGGAATGTACGATGCAACATATTTGGGGTGAACTGTTTGAAATGTGCACACAAACAAGCTAAAACTATTTTACACATTAATGGGGCTGGGTCATATAGAGGAGGCCGCCGCGGCAAACATGAATCACCAAGGGACTTCAGAAGGCCCGTCTTCTGCTCTTCCTCCGTGCGAAATCATTAATGAGCTCCTCAAAGTCCATTTGGGCCAGCATGTCGTGCTCAATTGACATTAAAGTCAGATTGTTAAGTTTCTCCTCCAACATCGTCGTTCTCAGCCTGTTCTTGATAATTCCAAATTACCCACTGCTTCTTCTCCATCACTTGTTTCCTCAGAGATTGTAGCACTATTGCTAGCAGACTGGCTAGTTGGGCTGGTTAGTTGGCTAGCGGTGGTTGGCTGCTCTCCTTCACTGACAGTTGTATCTTTGTTGGTGGTAGCTGCTACAGCGGGCTGATTACTCCTCCACATGTTGGTTAATTTGGGTGTTTTCTGTAATAATTCTTTCGCTCTTTCCTTTTTTATTTCATCTAATTTTTGTTTTCTTGCTCCGCTCTCGTGTTTCCTTTGGCCCGGCATTTTCGCTCGTTTTTTTTTTTTTTTTTTTTATGGATTTTTATCATTTGACCTTCAGCGACCGGAGGCCCCCCTAGCGGCGAGGCCTGGGGCTACAGCCCGGTCAGCCCATTCGTTAGACACGGCCCTGCCGCAGACGCTACCACCGTTTAATCAGGGACACATTTTTAAATCTTCATGGGGATGATGAATCCCTGAACTCCCCCCTGATGGTGTCTAGGTTGCCCTGCTGACAATGGCTCGGGATCCTTCCATGGAGGGCACCATCTCCTTCTGAGGGGGGACACCCAGAGCTAACCCGGAGGTGAGGGTGATGGAGGAGGGCTGCAACCAGGCACAAACGAGCAGATAGGAACATGCCTGAGAGGTGTATGCATACTCTGAATTTAAAAACTATTTACAATGTTTAAACACCAAAATGTTCCTGATTGGTTGAGAGTCAAAGGGTGGGGTCTTCAATGACTTGCGTGGGAAAGGAACAGTGTAGGTCTATGAAAAATGGATGTCTTCCTGATTGAACCTCGGCGTTAACTACATGAGGGTGCGGACGGTTGATCCCCATCACCGTCTTTGATGACGACGCAGCACTGCATCAAGACCCCACCTTCAAACCCGAGCCCCCAACCCTTCATCTCAGCAGTACAATCGTATGTCTGTTCTTCTTTTCACTGCCCCCACCCCATTATTCAAATACCCATGTATTCTCCACCTCCACTTTTTTTTCTATTTCAATTCTTTTTTTGTATTTAACGGCTCATACATTTTTCTCTTTTATCCTCATTGTCTCTACTTAGCTTTGTGTGACCTGTTAGAAAAAAAGGAAACCCTAAACTCCCCCTGAAGTCCCTTCTTGGCTTTTCCCTGCCACGGCTTAGTGTGTAGGTGGTGCGCAGTACACGAGAGATGATTAAATAGTACAGGCAGCCCATACCAGGGCCTTCATTAGTCATAAAAGTCAATTCACTGACAATTAAAACCAGCTTCAGCGGGTTTAATGGCACCACACAGAGAGCCAGCGGTTCCACTGCTTTATGAGATAAAAGGCCTGAACCAAAAGGCTAATAAAGAGACGAGAGAGAGAGAGAGAGAGATAGAGAGAGAGAGAGAGAGAGAGAGAGAGAGAGAGAGAGAGAGAGAGAGAGAGAGAGAGAGAGAGAGAGAGAGAGAGGATGGCGATGATGATGACTGCGATGAAGAATACTGTCCCTACTAAAATTAGATTATAATAGTTACAATGAGGAAGATGATGATGATGAAGGTGGTGCAATAATGATGATACAGGGAGAGCAGGGAGAGAATAATGCTCAGAATTAGGGAAGATGAAATCGTATTTCGGCTTTAAATAGCTGGCCGGCTTTGGTAGCCGTCTTGCCTTTCAACGCGATTTAGAAGTCGTTGGTGCTGCGTTACACTGGGAGCGGGGCAGCAGCGTTGAGATCCCAAACGTTTAGTTCATTAAGTATTGGGGCATATTAACTCTGGTTCGTGTCCGTAGCTCCTTACAATTCGTCTCAAAATTACTTCTGTTCTGTACAACTCCACCGTGTTGTAAAAGTGTGTTCTGCATGCATGCGGCGTGCCCTGGCAGATCACTTTGATACGAGCTGAAAGGCTGGATTCCCTTGGATAGGCTGGTCTTTTAATTATATTCAATAAAGCATCTGATTTGTATCCATATTGAGAATTAAATGAAAAACGTAAAAGTTCTCAGACTGAATTTCCCTGACTTTGTTCCCCCCTCTCTCTTCTTGTCCCTGTTTCTCTTCTCGTCTCTCTCTCTCTGTCTCTCTCTCTGTGTCTGTCTCTCTATGTCTCTCTGTCTCTCCCCCTCTTTCTCCCTCCTTCTGTCCCTCTCTAATTTCACTGATTTTGTTACTCTCTTGTGCTTTGTTTCTCTCTCTCTCTCTCTCTCTCTCTCTCTCTCTCTCTCTATCTCTCTCTCTCTCTCTCTCTCTCTCTCTCTCTCTCTCTCTCTCTCTCTCTCTCTCTCTCTCTCTCTCTCTCTCTCTCTCTCTCTCTCTCTCCCTGCCTCATCATGTGTCCATCTCCTGCTAGATAATGCCCCTGTGTTATGTCAATTCTGATCTAGTGGTCGTCCCCCAGATGCTTCTTGAAGTGTTTTCGGTCCAGTTTGAGCATTATGCAGAGTATGGCAGAGGGTCTGGCCTGCTGCCAACTTAACATGCAGGGCCTGAGGAACAATGCCTTTCCATTAGGCCCGGTTCTGCGTAAGAGGGAATGACATTGATTGGTCGAGGGAATGGGGATTGACATTGATTGGTCCCGGCTTGTTTGTGTGGGCAAGTATTCATTTGCATAATGCAGACATTCACAGTCTGCAAATGCTCTGCACGAGGTGTACCGGGTCTGAATATAGAGAAAAACACTCTGAACTGAGGGGAAGGGCGTTATGGAGATACCCCACAAACTTCAGGGATTTCTGTGCTTGTTCTAAAAGTCGTCTGTGTTCCTTTACCTCAAAAATCAACCCACTGTGTGCTTAATGGGATCATAATGTTTGCCCTTTTCCACGGAGTGAAGAAAAACAAAAGGGAAGGATACTAATAAGGGGAGTGATATGCAGAGAGTTAAGACCACGGGCGATCAGGGAGGCTGATGTTTGGAGAAGGATTGGAAGAATGTGGGCAGAGGGAACCAGGTGGATAAGGCAGGGGAAGGGGTGAAGCCAGCATACCGCCAAAGAGCATTAAAACAAAGGCTTGAAAAACAGTGAACAAAGAATAAAAGGAAGAGAGAGAGAAAGAGGGAGAGCAGGCAAGGGAAATGCTATGTCTCCAAGTTGTCTTTGTTTACAGTGACAGTGACAGGTGGAGGCGGAAAGCGGGACCTTTGAAGACAGCTTGTTGAATCAAGGCCGGATGGAGGGATGGACTGAACGGATAGAGAAAGAGAAAGAACAAAAGAAGAGGTGTTGGGGGACGGGGAAGGGGGAACGGCGGTGGGGGGGGGGGGGGGGGCACAGCGACAAGTAAATGCCATTCCCCATACGGCCGCCAAGCCTTCTGTTCGTCTTGCATTGAGAGCGGTGGTGGGGGTGGTGTTGGTGTTGGCGGTGGTGGTGGTGGTGCCATGTGGCTGATCATATCCAAGCTGGAGCCGTCTCTCATCTCAGGCTCTGTGGTGTGTGCACCTTTCAGCGTTGCCTAATGACACTCTGCCAAAGTGACATGTGCTCAGGGATTTATAGCAAAACTTTCCCCTACTTTATGTTTTCCTTTCAGGCCTTGTTCACGAGGCAGTGGCTCTCGGTTCCGTCGCTGGGTGGATGGACTCGAGGCCACCGGGATATTCCCTGAAAATGCGGTTTCAGTTCTTTGTGAAAATTGCCGAAAATGTCGGCTTTCAGAATAACAGTCTGTTCCCCATTATAACGGACTTAAAAGAAAAAACTAACAATAATAGAGAATGATGGATTTGGTGCCTGCTCTAATGTGCTGTTAATAAAACTGAAAATATAGTGGAATCTTAAAATGATAAGGCAATTAAACAACAGTGACAAACGCGTAAGAAAGTTGGAAAGAAATTCATTCTAACATGGCAGAAGTTAACTGCCCTTGTATACAACCCAGACGAAGACATTGAATCATAAAATAAATAACGGTACGGTGTAGCTCATTCCAAGAACTTAATAACAACATGGTATATGCATATTTTGCGAATCATTAGAATGAGTTAGTTAGCCATGCAAGATAACAAGTTGTTGAACCAGTAAAGTACAATACGTTCCTGCTAGTGTGGCCAACCCTCCTATATCTCTCAGTGGCCCTGATTATATTGCTGAGCCTTATCACTCCTCCTTCTTTGTCCCCAGTCTATTTTCTTTTGGTCGAAAATGTACAGGCAACAAGGAATGACTCATTGTGTCACTTTTTAGTGCTTTCATCTAAAGCAACCCATACAGTGAATGGTAAACAAAAGTGATGCGGGAGCTTGGTCAGTTCGTCATAACGCATTTTGCTCAGTATGCGGCTAACAGCGAGACTGGGTTTGAATGCAGTGCCTTTCGGCTAAGTCTTCCCTGCCCCAAACCTCAAGTAAACAAACAGAGGATGCGCACACACACACAACCATCATGAATGACCGAGGATGCGCACACGTGCATACAACCATCATGAAGGTTGCTGTGTCTCAAGGCAACAATGGGACAAAAATGGAAGGTGAGTCATTTTGCTAGCCCAGACATAAATACAAAAAGGTTTTAACATTTGTTTACACGATAAGCTTCAGCAAGCTCAGCCCCGGGAGATCGGATGCATTAACTGCTGTGGCAGGAACACAAATAGGCAACTTAGGGAGGGAAGATAATCTGGTCGAAAATGCTTTCCAACGCCCACGTGTTCGTGCGTCTTGTTGATCACAGTGAAATCACACCGTCCACCCAGTTAGTGTCTTCAATCTCTCCCTGTGCGTCAAGTCTGTGGGAGATATGGCTCCCATCCCAGGTTGTTATGGATGGAGGAAGCAGGGGAGCACCGCTCCATGAAGGGGATGCCGGTTTGATATATATATATATTATACACAGAAACACACACATACACAACACACACCGACACCGACACCGACACCCACACACACACACACACACACACACACACACACACACACACACACACACACACACACACACACACACACACAGTTGTGAGGAACGCCCCCAGTCAACCCCAGACCTCTTGACCTCTGACATCCTTGGTTCCCACCACCACAATTCACTTCCCTGCAGAGCATCGAGGATCCAGGTTAATGACATCACATGTGACGAACACCCTCCTCCAAACAGGAGTAGAGGCACAATGCTGCAGTTGACTGATGCATCCCAACAGGGAGCTGGTTCATACATGGGTCTGCTGGGCTTAGTGCATTAGGGGAAGCAGGGCCGTAGCACCATATTCTGGGCCCTGTTTACAGGAGGTACTGATGGGCCCCCCCCCGATTCCCCCCCGTCAACAATCGTGGGGGAGGACGATTGTTGATGGGGGGGGGGAGAGACGATTGATGACAGGTGGGGGGGGGGGGGGAAACGATTGTTGAGGGGGGAGACATGACCTAGCGGCAGATGACCACTGAGCGCGTGTCTGGGGATCCTACCGCTAGGGGGTGGTAGAAAAATCAATAGAAATATATATATATAATTTTTTTTACATTCCCATGGGCCCCCCTCTGCCTTGGCCCCCCCCAAGCCTGTCCACCTTACCCCCCAGTCCGGCAGCCCTGAGGTGAAGCATCGGTGGTTCATTCATGTAACATTGGGCAAGTCTCTCTCTCCTTCTCGCTCTCGCTCTCTCTTCCTCCAGACCCATGCTTTGCTGGCCGGTTCTTCTGGGTGACTCCAGCTAGCTCTGTACAGACTGAACACACCGCTGGGCACAATGTGTTTTTCTTCACACAATAGGGCGAGAGATCCATTTCATAGTGTGAATGGAGCCAGCTTTCACTTCTTATCTGTAAATTGTATTTTGAGAGGAAAGTGCTGAGAGGAAAAGAGAGGGAGAGAGGAGTAGATAATGAGAGTAAGAGATATCTAGACAGTCTGAGGCAGAAATACAGTATACTGTATGCTTATATTTTATATATTCCATATACACCATTGCCCTCAGAAACAACTTTAGTTGTGAAAAATCTTACTAGTGTAAATATTTATTTTAGTGTTGCACCCTGCACCCCCATGCTTTTGTGTTAAAGTGCTAGGCTAATAAAAGTGCCGCACAGGAAAGCCCCATAACCATTGGGGCAGACATACAAATTGACTGAATATTTATAATCATCATAATTTCAGCTATGTTTTCCTTGTCAGCACTTGTTAAGGTAGCAAACAAAGTCTGGCGGCATTACGAGAGGATATGGAAACGGGAGCGTATCTGAGTGTGTCTCCGTCAGTGGTGTTTATGTGTGTCTCCGCGTGTGCGTCCGTGTGAATGTGTGTGGGTGCGTGTAGATGTGGTGGGGTGTGGGTGGGGGCGGGTGGTAACAGAGCAAATTGAAGTGTCATACTGATATTAATAGAGACAGTCTAGCAAATTGGCTAGGAGGGATATCACAAAGCAGCTGGTCTAAAAAACAGGCCTGTCCTAGGGAGAAGCCGGGCTGGTTCAGGTTGTAAACAGCCGACGAGAAATCTACTCTTGCTGTTTCTCCCTCCCAACACACACAAACACACACACACACACACACACACACACACACACACACACACACACACACACACACACACACACACACACACACACACACACACACACACACACACACACACACACACAAACTCACAGTGGGATGATACATGACTGTAATCAGAGGATAGAGGGAAGGAAGGAAGGAAACAAGGAAGGAAGGAATGAAGAGAAGAATGAACAAATGAAGGAAAGGGATGAAGGAAAGAAGGCAGGAACGAGGGAATGTCGGAAAGAAGGAATGAAGAGTAGATCATGCGGAAGAAACGAAGAAGGGCACGAAACAAGGTAGGAAGGACGGAAAGGTAAATAGAAGGCAGGTAGGATGGACGGAAGAAAAGGAGGAATGTTGGAAAAAAAAAGGAAGTAGAGAAGATAGAGAAAGTGAGAATGACGCAAAGGACCCCATCACACTTTGATAAGGGTTGCAAGGGTGATGATAGGGTTAATCAGGCCTACGTTCCTCCACATGGACATGGAAGCATAGCTCCCCTCTTTTGGACGCATGACACTCCAAACCAACTGCAGTAAGTCACACGGACCGGAAGGGTGTCCTGTCTGCACAGCCAGATCATGGGTGGGGAAGCAACAGAGACAGCATAACAAAAGAGTTGCAAGAGGGAAGGCATGAAAGGAAAGGAAAAATAAATAGCTGGGGTGGGGGTTAGATTCGGGAAGACGGTAGAACAGAAGTATCGGCATTTCCAGCATAAACACTCGTCCTAATGGACCCAGAGAGTTAGAGTGCAGAGATCGATTGGCAGACAGGAGCCAGCCGAGAGACAAGGGATAGAGCGAGAGTCGAAGTGATAGAGAGAGAGAGCAGGAGAGGGGGTGAGAGAGAGAGAGAGAGAGCGAGAGAGCGAGAGAGAGAGAGAGAGAGAGAGAGAGAGAGAGAGAGAGAGAGAGAGAGAGAGAGAGAGAGAGAGAGAGAGAGAGAGAGAGAGAGAGTGAGAGAGAGAGAGAGAGAGAATACATATAGAAGGAGATTATGCCTCTCACCTGCAGTAGCGAGGATGTTGGGGGTAAAGGGTGGTGCTATGGTGGTGGGGGTGGGGGGCAGAGAGATGACCGGGAGAGGAGATATGGAAGACTGTGAGGGGGGTGAGACAGAATCCTAATGTAGCCAATGTATTTTTCATGAGAGCTCAATCAATAGTGATTTGGGGTTTTCTCTATCTCAGTCTTTGTGAACTGCAATGGGCAGCATACTCTGCAGCTGACAGGCAGCGGGGGGGGGGGGGGGGGGGTGGGACTATCAAGGGCATAATAGTATGATGGGGGGTTGAGGGTTGGGGGTGGGTGGGGTGGAATGGGAGGGGGGGCTGCATGGATGCAGACATGGGGCTGAGAGACGGATGGTTGATGAATTTGTGGATGGATACCATCTGCAAAGTGGACTTGGACTGGAATACTGGATGAAGTGTGTGTGTGTGTGTGTGTGTGTGTGTGTGTGTGTGTGTGTGTGTGTGTGTGTGTGTGTGTGTGTGTGTGTGTGTGTGTGTGTGTGTGTGTGTATGTTTGTGTGTGTGTGCCTGTGTGTGTGTGTGTGTGTGTGTGTGTGTGTGTGTGTGTGCGATTCCAGGCAAATGAAGCACTGTGGCGACTTGTGTTTTATGTTACTGTGAGTCAGCATTCAACATTCAACAATGTATTTGTGTGTTTCATGTATCAGGAATGTTTGACAACCAGCATAACACAAGGAGCAACGCATGCATGTGTTTCTGTATGTGTGTGTGTGTATTAATGTGTATTGAACTAGATTTGTATTCATTCCCATGCACCCCAGGGTGAATAAAAAACCTGTGTCCTGAAATGTGTGAAGGTAAGATATCACTTTCTCACACATATCCTCTCTCTTGTCCACACACACAAATGCACGCACACACACACACACACACACACACACACACACACACACACACACACACACACACACACACACACACACACACACACACACACACACACAAACACACACACACACACACACACACACACACACACACACACACACACACACACACACACACACACAAACAACCACACGCTCACACACGCACACACACACAGAGACACACACACACAGACACACACACATACACAATGCATGAACACAGATTCAATTCTTCCTGTCTCTTTCTTCTCCCCTGTTCATTCCCGCGCTACATGCTTACATGCCTATGCATCACCACAAACGTGCACATGACACGTGACCATGCACACTGCATTACTCAGTTGTGCGGTCGCACCTGAGCTCACCTTTAAGTGCGTATTTCACGCCACATTACCTCCCTGGGGGCCTCGAGAGGGTGCGAGAGGCAGTCAGAGGCCCCGTATCAACGGGGCAGACGGTGTGGGTGCCGCTGGGTGCCTAAGGAGATGCTAAGGAGATTAAAGTTCTCGCCGGCAAATTCCTTTTTCTCTGCTGTTGAGAATACCCCCTCCCCCGGTCTCTCAGCTCGGCTCATCTTGCTCCATTATGCCGGCCAGCCGATTCTGTTACCCGTCTCCGCAGCGCTTCCTCTGGCCCCTGTTTCTATTTCATTTGATTTCATTTCAGATATTTCTTTGCGCCGGTGAAACGGAAGTGGGTCACAGCTCTGGTCCTGCTGTGCTCCCCGCGTGGTGGCGGTTGATGTGTTTTAATGAGGGGGGATCCCAGGGCAAGCTGAGGGATTTCTCATTGTGCAAAGTTTAGCAGTCTCTGCTACTTTGATTTTTTTTAATCCCGGCTCTACTCCCTTCCATCAAATTTTGGGAATTAACAGTCGAGGCGTTTCTAGTATGGCTAGGACATTGCTGCCGCTTTTCCATTGGTGAAGCTACGCCTGGAATCGTGTTCAGAACATGGGTTTGGTTAACTATCACAATTCTCTTTTCTGTTATTTAGGCCTTGCAGTAGAACGCCCTGTTGGCATGATCTCATGATCGCGTGTTGGGAGTGTCAAGCCTACTGATGGCAATAAATAATGCTGATAGGCATGTACCTGACAATGTGACAATGCTACCTTCAAGCCAAACAGGGGAAATTCTCTGGAAAATACAAGGGGTCGGCTATTTCTGGCTAAAAACACGTAGTCTCTCTCGCTCATGACAACTTTTAACAGCTCTCGCACCTGCTCTTATGAAACCAAAAGAGTCTGATTTTTTCCCAAAACCTCAACAACTTTTTAGCCTCAGATCACATTTTTTTAATCCCTAGAGTGTAAGTTCTCCTGCTAAAAGTAGGGTTTACTCCCCCTTTTGACGTACTTTTATTGACGTACTTTTATTTGACGTACCGCTATCTTTGCGATGGGAGCCAAAAGGTCAGGCAAACAGTATCCTCCCCAGGACAGGGCCGTTTGAGGCAAAGAACACAAGTCAGGCTGTGTTCCAACATGGCACATCACTTCTCGATGTTCATGGTTAATAAGCTTTGCGGAGGGGTGAAGTCCAAAGTCCTCTCGTAGAGACGGCCTTTTGTCCCTCCCATGTTGTAGGGATGGATGAATTGGTGATGAATGAAGTGGTAATGGATGAAGTAGTGGTATGCTTGACTTCTCAGGCTGAACGGACGGATGAAGGGACGTTATGCATGACTGCTCAGCCTTTCTCATAAAGCATTTAATAAGGCCGTCAGTTGGAGCCTCCGTGACCTAACCTGTGACCTCTAACTGTCTCTAAAGATACTCGGCTGGTGCACCTGCCGGACGCACGTACACATACACACCCACACACACACACGCACACACAATATAGATACATGCTCATTCACACTTTTATCAGTGATCTACAAGGTAGATGATTGTGTATTTACTGGAACACGCAGAATGCATGGGGCAAAAAAAGGGACGCACTGGAACATGAATAATGTGCTTTACACGGTTAGCTGAAACCTCTCAACATTCTGCAACAGCCTGCAAGAAAATAAATATATAAAGCATGTGTGCTTTTTATAGGTCAGGAACTAATGACATTTATAAATCACAGTTAATTGTTTCAACAGAGAGCGGGTCAAACGTACAGTCACTAGTATTGACCGCGCTATATTGTTAGCATAATGTTTAGAATGTAACTCGAAGGTCCCACTTCAATCGATGATGTGTGGCCAGCAACAACATTGGAATCAATGGGTAGTTAAACAATGGAAATCAAATGTGGCCGCCAAACGATAAGTTTACACAAAAAAACTAACACACACAAACAAACACTTTTTAATTTGAGCAATTCGGTCTTGGTAGGTAAGAAATTAAATTACTGAATAGAAGATGAATGTCTTCTCATTGTAGACGAACCTAGGAAGCACAACAAAATTGGTTTAGAGTAATACTTTTTTTTATCACCCCAACACTTAATAACACGTAATGAAACAAGACAGCATTTTAAAAAGAATCACGTCCAAGGTTAGGTGTCAGTTAATGAGCTTCCGTTATTGTTCACACATTCAAAGCAACACAATTCCATTTCACTTTAAAAAAGTAATTGCAACATGTCCTTTGTACGTCAGTGTTATTTCTCCCTTTGCGAGCCCACAACTCCTGTTCTGATTGTTTTCTGACCTACACCTGATAATAGATGATTTCTCTCAGCATTGCTATTCTTATAGTTTAAGTTGTCTCGATGAATGCATTTGATTATTCACTTTTCAATGTTGTGTAATTGCACCGCTAAACCTCTAGTTAGCACTTACAAAGTATGAAAACAGGGAAACCTTTAATTTGCTTTCTTTGAAAATATTTACTGAAAATCAATGGCTTAGGGTGAAAACGGGATGTGACTCAGAGCAATATGTTGTGTGAAAAAGGAGCAATATCATTGAATTAAAAATGTTAAAAGCTTACTCTCTGAAGGTCCTCTACACAGGCTAAATGGAGAAGATGATTTCCAAGGTCCGAGAGTGATGACTTTATAGAGGGTGAGTGAATGTGTGTTTAATGAGGTTGTTTCTTGTATTCCCCATGTAGAATGTCAGAATGCAAATGTAGAAACCATTTGCCGGTATGCAGCCTTCTACGACCAGTAATTTGATCTGTTCAATATTCTGAAAAATGACTGAGGAATTTTGTATTTGCAGAGTCAAAACTGTTATTTCCATTTATTGGCATTTGCCCAGTAAAATACTTTATTGAAACACTGCATGTATTGTTGTCGTAATTGACTGGTGTATTTTGGATTTCCTTTTCTACAATTGTTTTCACCTGATTTACAATGAATTACCTGCAAAAAGCAATTATATTCACATATTTACATAAATGATTGTCAATCACAAAGTTATGATTGGATGAAGGCTACCAAAGCAGTCAATGTAACTTTGCAGTATGGTGTATAGTCGCAGCTAGGTATAGATTTGCAAAGTGCAGCGGAATTGTCTGAAAGTTTTTAAATAATCATCCCTGCAACCAATTTTTTTTACAGTTACTTGTTGGAAACAACTGGGTTACATGCTATATTGTACAACTCTTTCCTGTAAATTCATATCTATACTAAATGATGCATAGCATCATGAATGATTAAAACAATTACATTTGTTTTTGTTACGATAAGTATGATTTTGAAAAACGCATTTTGTGACGCCATTAACATAACTCACTTACAAATTTCCGTTGCTTTTGAAAATGGGGCTATCCTTCCTTTTCCCTTCCTTTCATTATATTTTAAACAAAGCCCAAGAGGAAACTGAACTGAACTAGAATAGAAAAATTGTCCAATGTAATATGCTGTTTGTGAAATTCGTTTTTGTATGCACAGTGAGTCATTTTTCAAATGAAAATTTAAAAACTTTACGCAAACTTTTGTGTGGAAGGTGTTTACTGGCTTTGCCCATGAATTTGTCTTTTTATGTGGGGTGTTGTGCGTTACATCAATATCGTTATATAAGTGTGTGTGTGTGTGTGTGTGTGTGTGTGTGTGTGTGTGTGTGTGTGTGTGTGTGTGTGTGTGTGTGTGTGTGTGTGTGTGTGTGAGTGTGTGTGTGTATTTGTGTCTCCCCTCACAACGTTAGCAAGATTGTGCGGGCGAACAGCAGTAAACTTCACCAGAGCCGTTAATGCACTCTCGGGATGGAAGAGGGTCTGGTAATCCTGTGCCTTTATTGGTCTGGACAACCCAATATGACTCATCAGATCTGCTGCTGATTCAAGCCTAGCGACGAGAAAGAAAGTGTAAAAAGTTTGTCTGCTTGGGTCGAGTAGGTTCTGATATTATGGGCTTCTTTTGTTTATGGAGGGTTAGTCTCTTATGATAGTCTCTTCCTCATGTATAGTGAGTCTCTTCCTCATGTAGTTACTCTCTTCCTCATGTAGAGTGAGTCTCTTCCTCGTGTAGTAAATCTCTTCCTCATGTAGAGTTAGTGTCTTCCACATGTAGAGTTAGTCCCTTCATCATGGAGAGTTAGTCTCTTCCTCATGAACTTAGTCTCTTCCTCATGTATAGTTAGTCTCTTCCTCATGTAGAGTTAGTCTCTTCCTCATGAACTTAGTCTCTTCCTCATGTATAGTTAGTCTCTTCCTCATGTAGAGTTAGTCTCTTCCTCATGAACTTAGTCTCTTCCTCATATTTAGTCTCTTCCTCATGTAGAGTTTGTCTTTTCCTTGTCTAGAGTTAGTCTCTTCCTCAGGTAGAGTTAGTTTCTTCCTCAGGTAGAGATGGTCTCAGCATCATGGAGACGTCGTCTCGTCTTCATGCAGTTAGTCTAGGATTCACATAGAGTTAGTCTCTCCCTCATGCAGAGAAAGTATCCACCTCATGCAGAGTTAGTCTTGTCTCAAAGTAGTTAATCTCTTCTTCAGGCAGAGTTAGTCTCATTGTCACGTACTCGTGTGATTAATTACGACTCAGCACAACGTCCACCGTCGACTATCTTTCTTTTGCCTCACACTCTTCCACTTAACTCAGCCCCCCCCCCCTCCTCCCACCCCCCCCCAGCTCCTATTCTGTTCATGAATCAATCTCTCTCTCGTCCATTCAGCAGGGTATTAATTATCCCTGCAGTGGAAAATTACACCTAATCGCCACAGGATCATAGCCAGCCGGCATAGTCACTCATTCACTCACGGTGTCATCCTAAAGATAGAATTGTGTCTTCTAATTCTAATTCCTTTGTTAGTTATTATCTCGCTCCGTCTCTCCGTCTCTCTTTCTCTCTCCCTCACACTCTCTCTTTCTTCTCTTTCATTCTCATACATAGACAATGGCACCCACTTTGGAATATTGGCATATTCCTCTCTATTGAAAACCTTATTATATCCTTGTAAATCCCCTCTTGCACATGTCCACTGTATATGCTGTATTATGAGTACGTATCCTTTGGTCGGCTTCCCTCGTTCTTTCTCTCCCTTGCCCCCTGAAAGAGCAAAATTAGCTTTTTCTTGTAGCAGAAATGAGGCTGGCTTTTCTCCTTTTCAGTCCCTCTTTTGACTGTCAAATAACCCACTTTTCTGCTCTGCACTGATACGATTATGTTTCCCTTCAGTTGGCTTTAACACAGTCAGGATATGTTGCTGCTTCGCTGCAGTCAAAGAGATTCTGGGAAACACGGGAATCCACAGCAGTCACTGTCCTCATCAGACTCAATAATGGAGTAGCCAAAATATAGAGAAAACGAAATGACAATGGGGCTACATGGGCCCAATTGGACTGCAGAACGCAACACCCTTTTATAATGAGAATGACCAAGTCTCCCACCCACTCCCTCAGTTTTTTTATTTTTGAAAAATATTTTTTTCCACAAAAAATGTTGGCTTTTCAATGTCTGATTGACACTCTCTCAAAGTTGATGCTAACAAAGGCTTTATACAAGTATTCACCTCAAATGTCCAAACAAGGCCACTGAATTTGATTTGTAGTGCTTGCAGTTATACTAAATGTCAGCAGTCAGAAGTCAACCAAGTTGAAGATTTATAGAAAGTCATTAAAAATCTACAGTTTCGGGGGATGAAATGAGAACTGGATTTGATTAATATTCATTGCATGTGTTCGGATAAATTATTGCTAATCAGAGGATGAGTGTTCCTGATTAAGTTGCTGTAACTAAATCATGCATGCTCATATGCACACAGACACACAAACACACACACACACACACACACACACACACACACACACACACACACACACACACACACACACACACACACACACACACACACACACACACACACACACACACACACGCAATTCTGTTTTGAGTAAAGTGCAGTTTCCTGAACTTCTGTGAACAGAATGTTGTCTAGAGTGCAGCTGCAAACCCTCTCGGATATGAACAGACCAAAAAAAGAATCTCTATGTATAAGTCTGTGTGTATGTGTGTGTGTGCCTGTGTGCACGCTGTGCGTGAGCACGCATATGTTTCTGTGCGTCTCTGGTTCCACCCATCAGGGAACGGTGATCCACAGTGTCAATGTTAGCAGGATGGAGATTTGAGCAGGCAAGTCTCCAGACACCCCGGTAAGAGAGGCCTCCCTCCTAGGCTTGCTGACAGCTCTTTTCAAGTCCCATTTCTGCTGGTGACATCAGAGCTGAACACACACACACACACACACACACAAACACACACACACACACACACACACACACACACACACACACACACACACACACACACACACACACACACACACACACACACACACACACACACACACACACACACAGTTACAGATACACACACAGTTACAGTTACAGTTACAGATACACACACACACACACACACACACACACACACACACACACACACACACACACACACACACACACACACACACACATGAAGGAAAGCAAACGCATGCACAGACATACACACCCAGACACACGCATGCACAAAATGTTTAAATAATGCACTTGATTCATACAACGAAAATATAAATAGCGAGTCATCCCTCAGCTATCTCCTGCCATTGTCCCTGTGTGACAACCATTGTCACTCACAAACTCTTTCCCAACCATTTTATCTCTTCATTTACCTCACCAGTTTTTCTCTCTCTCTTCTTCTCTCTCTGTCTTTCTCTTTATCTCCGTCTCTTGTGTCTTAGCAGTCTGATCGACTCGGCGTGAAAGATCAATTCTGGACTCACATCTCAATCTAAAAACTTTTCTTGAAACAACGGAGTTGCTGCGGTGGTAGACCGAGTGGAGGTGTGTCAGGGTTTCTGCCTCCTCAGGTCCTCGCATTTATGCATGACAGTGCACTTCTGCATCATTTATTGACTGAATGTCTTTCCAAAGCAAAGATGTTGAATATGTTAGGACATATCCATAATGGTTATTGCACTCACACATGCATGTATGCCACTTACATGCACACACACACACACATACACACACGCACATACACACAAACAGAGATTTGCACGCACAGCCACAGATATACCCAAAGGCACCAAGGAAGGAACTAGGTGGTGCTGTGACCTGACCCTGCACTAAGTCCCAACAGATGGATATTCTGCACACTAAACAAAACTGCTAAGGCAGCATTACGAACATTTCGACCTCCGTGCTGCGTCATATTCGGCACCTGCAGCACCATCCTTTAGAGAAGGACAACACGGAATACAATTCACACAGTGCCCCTTTTGCATCTGCTGGAGAATTTGCGTTCCTGCTGTCATGCGTAATCGTATCAAAAACACTAAATGCATATAAAATCATCCCAGATATCAAATGAAAGCAACACGAATGGATCGAAGCTTAAGTGTCAGTGTATGAGGGGTCGCCTGGGACAGAATTCATACTTGGTCTTGCACACACTTTTATAATCTCGCATATACACCACTATACTCATACACACATACTATTTTACTCCTTTTACATGTATGTATGAGAGTGTATAGTCGTGTATGTGAGAGAGTATAGCAGTGTATGTGAGAGAGTATAGTTGGGTATGTGAGAGACTATAGTAGTGTGTGTGCGAGAGTTTGACTGAAACGGATGTGAGTTTGATTCCTCAGTTCCTGATTGGCTGACAGAAGCGGCGGTAGCTTCTGGCGCTCAAAATACTGCGTTGTCATTTCACTCTGGAATTTCCAGCGATTTTGTCGCTTGTTCGTGTGCTCTTTCGTGTGTCATCCTGCGGTAGCTACTGGAGCTAGCTAACTAGCTAATGGCTCCGTGTGGACGGGGCCCTTCTACTTCAGACATTGTAACTTAGTCAATATTTTATCGTTAACCTTCGTTCAAAGGTTTAACAAATCAAGACACTTGTATCTTCAATAATCTGGAAACAGAAATTCGATTACCTTCATACTTTTTTCAAAATCACAGTATAAGTATAAAAAAATATATGATTTACGCTGAGGTAAGAGCGCGAGGACGTGCAGGCAGTGTTGCCAGATTGGGCAGTTTTTCTTGCTCAATTTGACTACTTTTTACGACGTTCAGGGTTAGCACCATCGAGGGCGAGTACATACAATTTCGGCTATTTCAGATTCTTTGGTTAAATTCCTTTTACGTTTCTGCATTTTTAGCAATACTTTGCACTTTTCATTCAGCTGTCAATTTATTTTTTTCCAACCATTAACTTTTTTTTAAATGGTGTGCATGTTTTCAATGTTTACTCCATTTAGACTTTTGAACTCTGTTCAAGTCCCTTCACTTGATTTAAGCCATCTAACGTTTCTTTATGTCTTAATCTATGTGGCTTTATTAAAAAAATAAAATAATTCAACCTCACTTTGTACAACAGCACTCACCACATTTTCTGCAGGAGGCCGGTAGGACCTCCTGCACCTCCTCGCTGGAGGAGCTCCGGGAGTCCGCAAAAGGCAACAATCCCATTCTCCCCCATGTCGTGTTAGAATCTGGACTTCAGATTGATGTGGAAGAACCTGAGACGGCCGAGAACCCGATGCAGTCGTTAAGATTCATAATATCATCCGGAGGCGCACACAGCTTTTGGCCGTTATATTATATATTATAACGATTTTATTTAGATATTGAGCTCCAGGACCCCCCGGCCAGAGCTCCCGGAGTGTTTTAGATTACAATATTTTATTGAACGGATGATATTATGAATCCAAACGACTACGTCCATTTTTCTGACGTCTCTGGCACTTCCACAAAAGGTAGAGACTGGCGATGGTTGAGAATGAATTGGCGGTCACAAGAGGAAGCCTCTCTCAAACTCAGGCGACTACTCGAACAAGCAACATTTCTTTTGCTGCGAACGCAGCATAACAGAATCGCTGGAAACTCCAGAGTGAAATGACAGCGCAGTATTTTGAGCGCCAGAAGCTACCGCCTCTTCTGTCAGCCAATCAGGGACTGAGGAACCTCACTCCCTTGTTTATAGATCAGTCATTGTTTATAGATTTAAACCTTAATGAGACATTTAAAGGTTGTTTGCCGTGCTGTTTTCTGATTGAAGGAAGGGGAGAGAAGAGAAAGAATGGAGGGATCGGGAAAAGAAGGAACAAAAGAAAGTAATATAAAAATTACATGGCTCTTATCTGGGGAAATAAAGGGGTGGAGAGTAATCCATTGTCTCCATTGACAAGCATGAGACTTTTCAACTGTACTGTTCTGAAGATAATGTGATGGATAGATTAAAGGTATTGCGCTATTATTGAGTTCAGTCCCTACGTCCCCAGATGGTGGTAAGCTGTTGGTGTTTAATTTCAGTGTGTGTTTGCCTGTGTGTATAAGAGTGTGTTTGTGTGTGTGTGTTTGTGTGTGTGTGTGTGTGTGTGTGTGTGTGTGTGTGTGTGTGTGTGTGTGTGTGTGTGTGTGTGTGTGTGTGTGTGTGTGTGTGTGTGTGTGTGTGTGTGTGTGTGTGTCTGTGTGTCTGTGTGTCTGTGTGTGTATGTTTGTGTGACTGTGAGAGAGACAGTGTATATGAGTGTCTATGTATGTGGCAAGCATGGTTGCGTGAGTCTGTTAGTTTGTATGAGTCCATGCATGTGCGCATGTGTGTGCGCATGTGTGTGTGTATGTGTGTGTGTATGTGTGTGTGTGTATGTGTGTTAAGCATTGCAAGGCCATAGCGGGATTGGCATATACCACAGTATGCTGTATCACTTATCCAATTATGCCGGGTAGCAAAACTAATCTACAGTTCTATTAAAACAGGAGACCCTGCAGCTTAGGGTTAAACAATAGCAAATTACATTACGTCCTCCTTTTAAACATTCCCCTTCCGAAGCGCCACTCTGCCAAGCGAGCTTGCTCCTGTCCCACTTTATATGAAAGGGGATTTGGGGGGAACCAGCAATGCGTGCACTTCGTCGCGAATAGTAAAAAGTGCAAGAAAGTATCGACTTTTTTTTAACTTTTAAGTTTAATTACAGTTTGGTTGGTCTTGTCAAGTCTTCTTCTGCATGGTCTTTTTGAATGTGTGATATCTCCAACTGATTGAACGAGTATGGAGTGTGCTGATTGTATACTATTTGATGCATTGATTGGTTGTTAATGAGGTTTTTAATGAACTTCTTATTCTTGTGTTATGCTTAATGTGTGTATCCATGTTTTTGTGTCTGTATGATTGATTGTATGTGTTTTTGTCTGTGTATGCTTGTGTGCTTGTGTGTGGGTGTTCGTTTGTGTGTGTGTGTGCTTGTGTGTGTGAGAATATGTGTGCATGCCCATATCATGCATTTGTCCCACATCATTGCTTTTCTGAAGGACTCTTTTTTAATCATATATATATTTGATCAAAAAGATTCCAGCTCCATAGCAAGCACAAGGAAACCTTGTATTGATGTAAACCGCAAGCTAAGGACTGAATGTGAATGGCTACATTAGTTCATAATTTCAATTCTGCTCACAGTCACAATCTCAAACCTGACAGCCAATGTTGACATTATTAGAGCATAACATTGACAGAACTGCTTCGCTATGTATAGAAAACCTTAGTTTAGTATTGTACACATTGTGCGAAATGCAATTTCCAGGTAAAACAACATTTTATTTCTGTTGAAATTATATATGACTCACTCTTTCTATGGGCCCTATTTCAACGGTCCGAAATGCAAGATAGAAGCCCCAAGCGCAAGTAGCTTTGTGGGCGGTTCTATGGTGATGTTGCAATTTTACCGGCGCATAAATGACTCTTGCGCCCGGCGCAAATCTAAAAAGGGCTGGTCTGAAGTAGCCTAATTAGCCGTAGGTGTGGTTTGAGTGTAACGCGAGAGAGTGCCATCCCCCATCCCCTTTAAGAGCCATGAGCGCATTTTAATCTG
>NC_079427.1:17327439-17339939 GCF_026213295.1 Gadus chalcogrammus
AGGTGGGTTGGTTAGATGTGTTACATGTACATTGTGTGCAGACATGCACCCAAATACAGCACTCTCAAGGCTATAAGTATGTTTTCACAAATTATGTTTCCATTGTTTAATAAAAATGGTGACCTGGTCTATTTACATAAATAATACCAATCTACCAGTATCATCTCTGATGAATGATGAATAGATGAATGTAGAAAGAAGGTTAAATGTGCATAACCGCACTACCACAGCATTTCATTTAAAGCAGAAAATGTACATCATCTAGGGGACACGGACCGAAGTACACTTAGTGGTCGGTGGCCTATGGTCCCCCAAGGAGCAATGGGCTGAACTAACGAAGTACGCTGATGTTCATTCCTGCTCTGAAAAGGCTTTTAACACGCGGTCGTCCTTTCATCTGATTTTCAATTTGAACCGAACAAGATGGATTCAGAACAGCTCCTAGTTCCTCTACTACAGTCGCTAGCACATTAAATTATTTTTTTTGGTGTGTGTTCCAGTCCAGACAACAAACCCTTTGTGGTGTGCGTCTCTATCTGTATCTCTGCCTCCCTTACAGCCCACCCTGCCCCCCCCCCCCCCCCCCCCCCCCCCCCCCCTCCCCACCCACCACCAGAAAGGCTGCCGTTTGAAGACCTGAGGAATCCCGGCTGTCTCCTCCCATTTACAGACAAGACAATCGCCTCCTGCCCCCAGCCGCCCCCCTCTGTTATCCTCACTGTGATCTGATGGGGGAGGAGGGGGAGGAGGGGAGGAGGAGGAGGAAGGAGGGAGGGAGGGAGGGATGGGAGGCCGTTGTGGCTGCCTCCCTCCTGAATGATTTACAGATCCTCGGCCTTGATCAAATATGTTTGGCTCTCCCTCAGTCACGATCACCCTATCTCTCTCCTGTGTGATGGTGCCTGTATGCATGTTTGTGTACGTGCGTGTGTTTGCGTGTCTGCGCTCATCTGACATTGTGTGTGTGAGTGCGATACATGTATGTGTGTGTGTGTGTGTGTGTGTGTGTGTGTGTGTGTGTGTGTGTGTGTGTGTGTGTGTGATATAGAATAAATACCCGGGGTCCCTCTAGCACGCAGCGTGTTAATAATGGAATAAGCACTGTAGCTTCATGTCTGTTTTGTATTATTAAATTTGATTATATCTACGCTGTGTCTACCGGCTGGAATGAACAGGCATAGAGTAAAAGACAAGAAGGTGTGCGGGTGTGCGCCTGCATGGTTGCGTAGGCCTAGCAAGCCGTAATATGCGTTTGTGAACATGTGTGTACATCCTAGGTGAGAGAGAGAGTATGTGTGTGTGTGTGTGTGTGTGTCTCTGTGTGTGTGTATGTTGTGTGTGTGTTTGTCTATCTGCAAACAAATCCATTTGAGAGTATTTTTCGTTTGCAAATTTTGTATCTTGATTGGCGTGAAACGCCAGACATTCCGTACATCCCGGAAAAAACGCATCCCAGCGCACCCGATGAGATGATAAGTTGGAGATGTGTCTTAATGGGGTCCTGACCTACAAAAACTAGAGCAACAAAAACACTTGACGACCTGGAGAAGTAAATGGGTAAAATAAAGAAAGCTATCAAAGTTGATGGAGTCTACTGGAGTATATAGCCAGTGATAGTGTTTGGAGTGATACTATGAATTCCTTTTTCAACCTTGCACTCATGTTGCAGCTCACACATTTGAACAGACTTCCATCAAGGGTTATCATCCCACTCACAAACAATCCACCCAGCCTCCCCTCCCCACCTAACTTACTTTCTGACTGTTTTGTACTCACTCTGTGCTGCTGCACCTAAGTGACTTTACCGTTTTTTAATGAATACCGTTTTGGTATTCCTTGTTTGCGCTCTTTGTTCTGTTGCTGCACATTCCCATCAGTCGGCTGAAGTCTGATCCTTTCTAAAGTTATTCCTCAATGTTTTCACCCCAGCCGTGTATAATTCCTCCTTATTGTATGAAGCATACTGTTCCCTAAACTCCTCCACTATTATGTACGTGGACTGCTGCAGAATGACATTCAGAAGAATGCTAAGAAAAATACTGAAAAAGGAATAAATCAGCTCTGCAATGCTGTATGTAACAGTGCCCTGAAACGATCCTTAACTTTCTTCCTTCCGATGTTTCTTATAACAACAAATAAAGACAGTGACAGAAAGAGAGTGCACTGTTGACTGTGTTTGGCATGGCTCCCGGATCAGGTGGTATGGAGAAATGGAAGAGGACTAGTGGGATTAGGGTTGGCAGGTGCGTGTCTAGGACGCAAGAGGTTAACATGGACGATGAAGGCTGATCCTTCAGCTTCAATTCAAACAGTAGGCCCTAAAAAAGGCCCTCACTTAAATACACCAACGAGATATCGCCTAAATTAGGTTTTACTAACCCACGCAAAACGTAGCCAACCTTGGTGACATTATCTTATAAAAGTATGTATTTCTGCATGGGGTTGTGTGTGTGTGTGTGTGTGTGTGTGTGTGTGTGTGTGTGTGTGTGTGTGTGTGTGTGTGTGTGTGTGTGTGTGTGTGTGTGTGTGTGTGTGTGTGTGTGTGTGTGTGTGTGTGCGTGTGTGTGCGTATGTGTGTGTGTGTGTGTGTGCGTGTGTGTGTGTGTGTGAGAGCATGTGCTTTCATGTGTGCGTGTGTGTGTGCGTGTGTTTTTTTTGTGTGTGTGTGAGTGTGTGTGCGTGCATGTGTGTGAGCGAGTGTGCTAATGATAGGCCTTTATCTCCTCTCTCCACAGCCCATTAATCCTGAGTGTGGGACAAGCAGTCATTACAAGTTAACCCAGGTCACTTACTGTGGGTGGCTGATAGGTGCTGTCACCAACTGGGAACGTGCAAGTGTGTGGTGTGTGTGTCTCTGTGTGTGGATTGGCCACGTATGCACGCATGAATTCAACCGTATAATGTGTGCGCAATTGTTTGGAGTGCATTTTTTTTTGTCCGATTCAGCTGCTCGCCATGCTGTTTGTGCCGATGCGCTTGCATAGTTTTTATTTTATGTCTCTCTGTGTGTGTGAGTGTACGTCGTCTGTGTGTTGGGGAGGGGGGGGGGGATATGATATGTAAAACCTGACCTTAAGATAATACCCCCTGCTCAACCGTTCCTAATATTATCTCTTCCACAGACGCCGCTAGGTAAATCTCAGCCTGAGAGAAGAGGGGCGAGAACGGAATGGGGGGGGGGGGGAGGGGGCGGTGGAAATATGCCACCGGAGACTTGACTCACACACTCCACACCCTTCACTCTCTTCAATTTCAGGAGGTAGGCTAAGGTAGGCTATGTTTCTTTGTGTGTGTGTGTGTGTGTGTGTGTGTGTGTGTGTGTGTGTGTGTGTGTGTGTGTGTGTGTGTGTGTGTGTGTGTGTGTGTGTGTGTGTGTGTGTGTGTGTGTGTGTGTGTGTGTGTCTGTGTAGCCTCACCATTCTGACATTCCCATTGACACCTCCTCTGCGCCTGGTGCCTTCTGATGGATATTCCCTGCATCTCCTTGTCAACCCTCCATTCCGCCATTTGTTCCAGTTGACTGGACTCAGCCGATCTTGGATTAAAAACCCCGGATTTCCACGCTGAAGCGCTCCGGGTATTAGAATTCAAAGGCTTACAGTTTGGAAATCTTTGGCGGCGTTAGTGGTTGAGGGGGCAGGGAAAGGGGACACTCAGGCGATAACCTTGAGAAGCCAATTTAGAATGCATGGCTTAGATGTATGTCTAAAGGTGATATAGTACCAAAGGACTTCTTCCTCTGCAGATGTGAGGTATGTTAAAGAGGTGGGAGGGTGATAGAGTAGAGGGAGAAGCACCAGAGAGACAGGGAGCAGGGGATGAAGAGGTAAAGAGATCGGAGATATAATCAACCCTCTTGCGTTTTACGCGTTTGTCTTTGCGTGAGTGTGTGTCGATGTGCATTTGTGTGTGTGTGCATGAGTGCGTGCATGTGTGTGCGTGCTTGTGTGTGTGTGATTGTTTGTGTGTTTGTGTGTGTGTGTGTTTATGTTGGTGTGAGTGTGTGCGTGTGTGTGTCTGTCTGTGAGTAGCTGGAAGGCTAGGTGATGGTCTAATATGTTTTGCTACCAGGGGAAATAAAGAGCTAATACTGTGGGTCAGGCTAATAGCCTGAAAACAACCTCTTCACCTCTTACTTTATTTTCATTTAGTTCATCAACTATTTCACACACACACACACACACACACACACACACACACACACACACACACACACACACACACACACACACACACACACACACACACACACACACACACACACACACACACACACACACACATATAAACATGCACAAACACAAACACACCCACACACACACACACACACATACCACCACAAAACCATCTTGACGGACGACTGGTTTCTTGGTTTAGTTTTCTGATGCCATGTGTCTAATCTCACTGGTAATGTTCCAGGAATTCTCAGATTTTTAACAGAACACACACACACACACACACACACACACACACACACACACACACACACACACACACACACACACACACACACACACACACACACACACACACACACACACACACACACACATACACACACACACACACACATACAAAGGCTATTTTCATATCCATGCTGTCATACCCTTTGTGTCCCTAAGTGGGCCTAACGTCAGTGAATCATCAGTGCTTTTAAGGCTACCTCAGGCTGGCCTGGGGTGAGTGCTGCATTTGCCTCACCACCAACTGACAGTAATTGCGGTGAATGACTATCTATATATATATATTTCTTTCTTCCTTTCTTTTTAGTGAACAGTACTTTAACTCAAGGCGGTGACCGTGGATGTGTCACATCACATTACAATGGGCCAGTAGGTAGAAGGACACCTCTGGGACAAGGGCAGTCAGACAGTTTGGAACCACCTGATACCATGGCCTGACTGACTGGTGACATCCTGGCCCTCTGAGTTTGAGTGTGAGTTTATGTCTGTGTTGTGTGTGTTTTGTTTCTGTGCGTGTGTGTGTGTGTGTGTGTGTGTGTGTGTGTGTGTGTGTGTGTGTGTGTGTGTGTGTGTGTGTGTGTGTGTGTGTGTGTGTGTGTGTGTGTGTGTTTGTGTTTGTGCGTGCGTGCGTGTGTGTGCAAGTCTGTGCTTGTTTTTGTGGTTGTGGGCCTGTGTGTGTGTGCGTGTTTGTGTGTGTGTGTGTGTGTGTGTGTGTGTGCTTGTGTGTGCCTGTGTGTGTGCGTGTTAGCTTAGCCCTGCAAGGATGATGTGAATACCAGAAAGATTTAGAAGGACAAGCTGAGAGACAAGGAATCCAAACACTAAACACTGGTTCACTCAGTGGAACCAAATCTTATTCTTCCTCCTTGACAAAAGCCTCCAATTCTCTGGGTAAGGAATTTTTAATCGTCCCTGTGAGGATGTTGACAAGTAAGCTGTTATATTGTCAACGTTGCTAACAGCCACTACAAAGTATATCTGAATGATAACTGCCATATAATTGCATTAAACACATTTTCTTCAAAATAACCCACACTTATGCACATTAAGGCAAATATACTATTTGTTTGGCTTTTGCTGTGTTCCAAACAAGTTACGATTAATCAACCAACTATGAGAAGACGTTTGAACAAAAATGGCATTCATGGTAGCATTAGATTCGAGTGTTGCCTTAAGAAGCTGTTAATAGTGCTATAGCTGGACTCGGCAAAGATCCTACTGCTAGCTTTCACTGACAATGTAAGGCCCAGCAGAAAGTGTAGTGAGGTGCGAGAATGGGAGGAGAGGGATGGCAGGATGGCAGGATAGAGTGCTGTTCTCAATAGCCAAGGACCATTCTCATTATGCATTCAAAAGGACTTGTATTTGCAATTTAAAAGCCACAACCAGTTTAATTTAGCGGAGCTAAATGCTCATATTATATCCCTCATACGATTTTTGGGCCTATATTTAAAGTGGACTGTCACCTAATATGAAAGGCCACCTATTCGTCATCTGAGGTTGATTACTTCAATCCTGTTATTTAACCACATGGCTAACTTCTATGCTCTTACATATCTGTGTCAACATATTCAACGTCCTCTTCGCATTTCACCCAGGTAATTGTTTATGGGACCGCATTGGTCCTATGAATGTCTGTTTCTGGGTTCACCAGAAACAGAAACAGCCTTAGTTTGTCTGTGATGGGGACATATTTTCATATTGTTGGCATATATATAAATATGCCTGCTAACATATAAGATTGTGTGCACACACTTAGAAGCATTTAAACATTCACATTTACATTTACATTCACATTTACACCTACATTTAGGGCACTTAGAAGACACTTTTATCCAAAGCGACTCACAATAAGTACTTTCATCCGAGAGAAAAAATAACCCTACAATATATCAAAGTTGGTGCAGTGAAGATATTCATAGAAACTTAAATCACAGGAAAGTTCTTCAAGGTACTTAGAGTGAATTAATTGAATTCAAATTCAACAAGAATTTCCATGTCTGCATTAGGAGAGTCAATCTTAAGGCTACCCATTCAGTCAAATATGTGGGTGGGTCATATAACTGTTCTTGGACGTGTACGTCTGAGTTTGGTTTATTCAAAAGTGGCATCGGTTTTCTTTCATGACTCTCTGAAAGTCTTCCCAAATGTGTGTGGTTTTGTTCGTGTTGAGTAACTTGGTCCTGAAAAATCCAATCAAGGGTAAGAGGCTCAAAATGACAATGTGGGAAACGTGGAGTTGGCTCAGAAGCCCATGCAACAAAACCACAAGCCTTTCCCATAGAAATAACAAACGTCTGTCCTCGGGCATTAAAGTATTAAACTGGCTTTTAATAATGTGTTTATTTTATTTGCATTAAAATGCCATGCCACCATAACTAGCTTTAACCTTTCTATGTAGGCTAATGAAAAAGTAAGATAAACTCTTTCTGAACTCTGGAGGTAAAATGCGGTCAAGTGTTTCTTGTTTTAATGATAAGTCTCAGCTGTATCTGTATTTCACAAGAGCCCCCCTCCCTGTTCCGCTGGAAATTGGCATTGCGTATCGCATGCCGGATATATTGCTATTCATCCCTCCCGCCTCCCCCTTTTGAAGTTGATAAACTATGAAGGATGACTTATTTGAATCTAATTCTGTTTTCAATGTACACCGTTTGATTCCAGTGGGTTTTCAAAGCGTGACTCCTTTGAAGTCAATACTTGTGTCCCCGCTGAAGTGCACACTTCTGGGAAGACGCAGAGTTGTCTCTGAAGTCGAGTGCGTGTCCCATTTGGAAGTCAATGCGTTAAAGGACAGAGAGTAAAGGACCTTTAAATGCATGGGTGGATATTTAATAGTCTTTTTTAGTTGGCTGGCTTTTCAAACACTGGTTACATTATTTCTGCTTTCATCGTCATTCCCACGGAATGGCTTGTTTCTACCATTTTTTAAATATTGGGGTCTAGTCCTGAAAACCGAGTCGGTTATGTAAGTGGCTGCTTGCCCATTGCGGTATTGGTATGCAAATGAACTTGATTTGTGGGGATGGATACACACTGCGTCCATCTCCATCTCGCTGGACCAAACCAGAGTTTACTAATCAATCATTTAGCCGACACTTTTATCCGAAGCAGCCTGCGCCATCGGACAGCTGCCCCAGATCACATAAATCCCAGATTTGCTTCTGACAAGGTTCATTAAGGTCTTTCTGGCATACGGTACGCATGCTCAATGCATGCTGAAAGGTGTTTACTTATACAATCGATTGGTCAACTTTAACATTTCTTCCTTCCCTGACTCTGGATCCATAAAAGGAGGGATTATCTCAGTTTATCTAAACTCTACCATTATATAGCAGCACAGTATTTTTACTTTTCATCGAGTTGTCACACACCGAGCAAGTCCTCAACAAATATCATCGTCAGACTCAGATGAGGCAATTGATATTTCATCCTTTTTTTTTAATGAATCCTGAATGGATCCTTAATATCAACCCATGAATACATGTCATGAATAGCTTCGTTCAATGGGGCTCACGGACCCAAATGGTGGACAATGGTGGTCAACCAGTGCAGCAAGGCCTGGAGGAAACCGCAGGGCTAACCATGTAGAAGCAGGACTTCCAAAAGCTGGTTGTCCCTCCAGGACCAAAAGCCGATGATCGCTGGAGACCTGTCTGACCTTGGCCTGACCACGGGGGTTGTGGCCCAGGATGTGGTTCCTCGTTGCTCTTCCTGCATTCCCATTGCCCTTGGCCGGCCACATCTTATCCCTCCTCACAGCTGGTTGGCTGGGAGTTTTACCCACGTACACTCTACCCTCTAGCGTCTGCAACTTGATGGGGTGTTAGATGGTGTGATCTGCCGCTGTTCACCTGTGTGTGTGTTTGTGTGTGTTTGCGCTTGTGTGTGTGTCTGTGTGTGTGTGTGTGTGTGTGTGTGTGTGTGTGTGTGTGTGTGTGTGTGTGTGTGTGTGTGTGTGTGTGTGTGTGTGTGTGTGTGTGTGTGTGTGTGTGTGTGTGTGTGTACCGGTGTGTCTGCATGTAAATATGTGTGTGCATTCGTGAGTATGTGTGCATGCATGAGTGTTTGAGTTAGTGTGGGTGTGTGTGTGTGTGTGTGTGTGTGTGTGTGTGTGTGTGTGTGTGTGTGTGTGTGTGTGTGTGTGTGTGTGTGTGTGTGTGTGTGTGTGTGTGTGCGTGCGTGCATGAATGTGTTAGTGTGTGTGTGTGTGTGTGTGTGTGTGTGTGTGTGTGTGTGTGTGTGTGTGTGTGTGTGTGTGTGTGTGTGTGTGTTGCTTCTTGTTTGAGCTAATGGGGGTGTTGAAGGGCATCGTGTCATGATGAAGGAAATGGGGGTGCTTGGGAAGATTTATGTTAAACACATACAATATTCTCCCCGTCAAAGCTGGACATTGCAGGCCATGAATGTGAGAATGTCATGGAATATCTCAATGCATGGCAAGACAATATTCACCAAAAAATTATGAATGTAAGAAACAACTAAGCTTGGAAAAAATAGGATCAAACAATAAACTGAACAGAAGACAAAGAATGACATATATATAGGCAACTGTGTTAACTTAACACACATTTACTAATCGCGCAAATCATTAAAATAAATGAACAGCAATCATGAATAGTTTTTCATGTACAATTCACAAATGCACATACTGTAAGTCTGACCTCACGAGTTATATTGACGTCAACCACCAAACCCTACAATCGCCATTCAACCATGTGCTCAAACCTGGGCCTGGCTGCTACTCTGAACATCTGGGAGGTAAACAAACCAGCCATGCCTCTTTGTATTACCTGCCTGGAAATATTTTGGCCATTATAATCCCATTTCCCCATAGATGGTATTAACATGTGACATTCTGTGCACAGTCCAATTTTTTGTACATCATATAACTGAATGCTCATGTTTTATATCAACCTGAGCATTCACTGTCTTTTATTTGATAGAGAGAGAGAGAGAGAGAGAGAGAGAGAGAGAGAGAGAGAGAGAGAGAGAGAGAGAGAGAGAGAGAGAGAGAGAGAGAGAGAGAGACCTCACACACATGTATCTTGAACATTTCAGCAGTACCTATTCTGAAACGCTGGCAGTGTCAGACCAACATCTGTTACCTGGCACCGAGAACAGTAATTATGCATAAGTGTTTTCTGCCTCTCATCAATAGCTGTAATTACAGGGGAGAGTTGCAGAGTGTTGAAAATCGTTCGTATGAGGCTGACACTTTTGTCTTCAATTTTAAATTTTTCTCTGCTCATATCCTGACATGTTAAGCAATAAACATATGCACAAAAAACACGACCCTCTGGGTAAATTATTTCTGTAACATATGTTAATTTGTCAATACATGCTCCAACGTACCTTGCTCTCCTCCATATAATTGTTCTCAACTTGGACAGTTGGAAGTTTTTTTTCAGAAATGGAAACATTCAGCAAGTCAATTATTTGCATAATAAGAAAAGTATTTTATTCAAACAGCAAACTAACGAGTGGAAGTTGTCAAATAGGGCTTCTGAAAGGGGTGCATTTTTGGAGACACATCACAGTGACCACAGAAGTCCCTGGTAATGGGCTTTATAGAAATCTCACACTTTTGTTTGCTTTATTTTATTTAGAAATATCCAATAAGAAAACAGTTGTTGTTCAGTAAACAATGATCGTCGCAGTTGAGTTAGCCTTTTCTAAAGTTCATAACAGTTCATATTGACATTCCCTTTAAATTACTTAGCTTATTATTTATATCAAATTATTATTTGGGTCTCCAAATGATTAATACATCTTTTAGAATAATAAAAATGATTAGCCAAAAACAGCTGTTCATAGACAGACGCAAAAAATAACAACGTAAAAATATACAAATGTATACAATCAAAAGATATATTCAAATAAAAAAAACATACCAACATGGTTGCTGCTGTTTTGCATTCTCTTGCTATAGGTTGAGTAAATGTTCTCACATGGAGCGTGGAAATGTGTTTTTGAGACGCGGGAATGACCCATCAGGAGAGCGAGGCACACCTGGGCTCAATTAACATGGATCTATATCTCGGCGGCTACGGCAGGTGTGTGTGGTGACAGCGGCAGCGGTGCTTACATTAGGCCAGACTGACGAGTACAGGCGTCTGACAAAGCCCCTCCGTTTAGCCTCCTGGCGCCGGCTCCACTCGCTTCAGTAACACACAACATTTAGTCATTAGACACAACATTTACTCAAATCCTTAAACCCTTTAATCCCTGAATCTCCCCTCTGGGAGTAAAACAGTATCTTCTTATTCGATATTGTGTCCATTTTCCTGTCTTCTATATGAAGACAAGGCGTTTAGGACACTGTGATTAAAAAAGAAAATACCGTTGCATGAATATATGAAGAAAGAAGTGGTTGACTTAAATGTGTGGTTATGTCAACCTTACAATATACAAGCTAAGGGAAATTAATTATTTCTACAAAGACTAATAAACCCATGCTAGAGGAAGGACTGTAAAAACATATACAAGGGTGAGCATTTTATAATGAAGATAAAAATATTACCTATGAAATACATAGAATATATATCTTAGATTTATTCAATGTCTGTTACTGATGTTTACCTTAACAGTGCATTGCCTTATGTTGTCACTTTACATGTGTATTGCAATTACCTGTCACGTTTTGCACACGATAATAGTCATATGGTGGTATTCTTTCATACTGTAGACACTTCGATTGTCACCGGCATCTGTTTCATCTCATACAAACAGCTTTGTCCTGTGCTGTCTGTTTGTGGACTGCGGTTATGTGGAGGGACACAAATAGCTTGTAATGCTTCCGCAAACAGCGGTGTTGTGTTTGCAGAGGCTTATTATCAGTGTTATTTATAATTTATTTCTGGGAAATAAGGAACAAAGCTAATATTGTACCACCCTTGGCGGGCTCTCAGAGAAACATGAGAAGGTGTCTGGATTTAGGATGCAGACCCTTCTCACGCGCTCCCCTGGTTCTTTTGCTGCACCTGCGGGAGGTTCAAAGGGGATAGAGAGTAGATCTAGCACCAGATACTTTTCGTTTTGCCGTCAGTATTTCTTTTATTGAATTCACCCCATGACTCCACACCTTGATGCCAATGTGATCGTTCGACAGAGAGGTGTTAGTGTGGTGTGTGGTAGTGATGTCACTCACATCAGCTCCCTTCCAGCCTCTTTCATGATATCAGACCATGCTGCCTTTGAAGGATACAGATGTGAATGAGGCAGTGAGTCGGACAATAGACCCTTTTCACAGAGGTGTCCTCCGTGGAGAAGCGCAGGTGTTGCTTTATAAATCAGGCCACAGGTAGTGCACTCATCTAGTGCACTCATTGACCAGGGACTCCTTTACTTTACGGAGCTGTCACAGCAGGGCAAACACATCTACTAACATAAACATTGAATAGGAATGTGTTATCTTTAATGCTTTAGCCTTCTGGCCACGCCCAGGTACATAAGGGAAGCAGACCTTTAATAAATGCGATGAGCGACAGTGTTTGTTCTACGGCGACTCCTCTGTTGTGTGTGTGCCTGTGTGTGAGGATGTGTGCGCCAGGGTATGTTGCATGTGTGCATGCTTGTATGTTTTTGTACACGTGTGTGTTTGTGTGTGCCTGCATGTCTTTGTGGGTGCAGCTGTGTGCGTTGGGCTGTGTGCTCCTCTGTTGAAGGAGCGACGCTCCCTTATACAAAACTTCCTGGTGCTTCCTAAGTTAAGGCGGCTCTCTGGGCCCATAGGATTATCATTTAAACACTGTTTGTTTTTATCTCACTCACACAACTATAGGGTTTTGGCATTCATGTTTGTGGCTTATCTGTTTACTCCGTATTTTTTGCATGGGGCATTGGGCAGAGACATGATGAATCAGGCCACTTTCAAACTTTGCCTCAGTCTATCATAGTCATTGGAAGGCCAACAGGAAGGCTTACACTCGATCTCCACATAGACGAGAGACCAACATCGTACACGTTAGAAGGCTGTGAGGAATAGTTACGCCACTGCTTAATGTTGCAGGCCATGTATATGCTGTGGTTAGACAG
>NC_079427.1:17349939-17359939 GCF_026213295.1 Gadus chalcogrammus
ATAGACTTCACCGACTACCCCCTGGCCGACGGGGGAGGACCCGGCAAGGGAGGACAGTTCGCCACCGCCCAGCTGGAGGACGACGCCCTCCGCCACGCCTGGGGACACGTCCAGGTCCACGAGGGCCTCTCGCGGGACTCGGTGAGTGACAGGCGGTACCCACACTTCAGCACAAGGGGGGGGTTACTATACCGGGTGGTACAGAGAGGGGGTAAGGAGGTAGAACAGTTGCTCGTTCCAAGGCCGTACGTCAGCAAGGTCCTCTACATGGCCCATACACACCTATTGGGGGCTCACCTGGGGGTGGACAAGACGAGGGACAGAATCCTGGACCGATTTTTTCTGGCCGGGGGTAAAACGGAACGTAGAGGACTACTGCCGGGCGTGCCCCGAGTGCCAACACACCGCCCCGAGGCCCACGGTCCGGAACCCCCTCATACCGATGCCACTGATAGAGGTCCCGTTCGACCGGCTGGGGCTAGACATCGTGGGTCCCCTCCCCAAGACTAGTCGAGGCCACCGCTATGTCCTAGTCATGGTGGATTACGCCACACGGTACCCAGAGGCAGTTCCTCTACGGGCCGCCACCGCCAAGGCAGTGGCGAGGGAGCTAATGGTCTTATTCAGCCGGGTGGGAATCGTCCGGGAGATCCTGACGGACCAGGGGTCCTGTTTTATGTCCCGGGTGTTGAAAGGCCTCACCAGTCTGTTACAGATCCGCCACCTCCGGACCTCCGTCTACCATCCCCAAACCGATGGGTTGGTGGAGAGGTTTAACAAAACCCTGAAGTCCATGCTCAAAAAGGTCATGGAAGCCGATGGGAAGAATTGGGACCAGCTGCTTCCGCATGTCCTATTCGCCGTTCGAGAGGTGCCCCAGGCCTCCACGGGATTCTCGCCGTTCGAGCTCCTCTACGGCCGGCGACCAAGAGGGCTGCTCGACATCGCCCGGGACGCCTGGGAGAGCCAACCATCACCCCACCGCACCGTTGTCGAGCATGTGGAGCAGATGCGCGGCCGGATGGCGCAGATCTGGCCCGTGGTCCGGGAACACCTCGGTCGGGCCCAGCAAGCCCAAGCCCGGGTGTACAACCGAGGGGCCAAGCTCCGCACCTTCAACCCGGGGGACCAGGTGCTGGTCCTCGTCCCGACTGCTGAGTGTAAGTTCCTGGCCAAATGGCAAGGCCCCTACGACGTCATCGACCGCGTCGGCGAAGTCAACTACCGGGTGCGGCAACCAGGGAGGCGCAAGACCATCCAGGTCTACCACATCAACCTGCTGAAGCAGTGGCACCCACCAACAGCCCTGCGGGATCCAGCCCTCCTGTCCCTATCCGCCCAACTACCCCTGCCCGAGGTACCAGTGGGGGACCAGCTGAGCCCCAGCCAGTCCCAGGACCTGAAGGAAGTGGTCCTCCAGCACCTCGACGTCTTCTCGGAGCGGCCCGGAAGGACCGCGACCGTCAGCCACGACATCAAGACGGAACCGGGAGTCAGAGTCCGACTCCGGCCCTACCGCATTCCGGAGGCACGGCGGGCCGCCATCCGAGCGGAAGTCACCAGCATGCTGCAGATGGGGATCATCGAGGAGTCCCACAGCGCCTGGTCCAGCCCGGTGGTCCTGGTCCCCAAACCGGACGGGTCGTACCGCTTCTGCAATGACTTCCGGAAGCTGAATGAAGTGTCGGCCTTCGACGCCTACCCCATGCCCCGCATAGACGAGCTAATAGAGCGGCTGGGGCCGGCCCGGTTCATTACCACCCTGGACCTGACGAAGGGGTACTGGCAGGTCCCTCTCACTCAGCGGGCCCGGGAGAAGACAGCATTTGCCACCCCCGACGGGCTGTACCAGTACACGGTCCTCCCGTTCGGGGTGCACGGGGCGCCCGCGACCTTCCAGCGCATGATGGACCGGGTCCTACGGGCCCACAGGGAATATGCCGCCGCCTACATAGACGACATCGTCATCCACAGCAGCACCTGGGACCGGCACCTACATCACCTCCGTGCCGTCCTGGGAGCGCTCCGAGCCGCCGGCCTCACGGCCAACCCTAAAAAGTGCCACCTGGGCCTCGAAGAGGCGTCCTACCTGGGCTACCGGGTGGGGAGGGGCAGCGTCAAACCGCAAGAGGAGAAGGTGCAGACCATCCAGACCTGGCCCCGGCCGAGGACGAAGAAGCAGGTGAAGTCGTTCCTGGGACTGGTGGGATATTACCAGCGCTTCATCCCGGCGTTCGCGACCCTGGCCAGCCCCCTCCACGAGTTGACGCGGAGGGCTCTGCCTGACCGGGTCGAGTGGACAGAGGAGGTCGACGAGGCGTTCTTGTCCCTCCGACGGGCCCTCTGCACCGAGCCCCTCCTGATCACCCCGGACTTCAACCTCCCCTTCGTCGTCCACACCGACGCGTCCGAGGTGGGCCTGGGAGCGGTCTTATCCCAGGTCCGGTCGGGCGAGGAGCACCCGGTGACCTACATCAGCCGGAAACTCCTGACCAGCGAGAAAGCCTACTCGACCGTAGAGAAGGAGGCGCTGGCTATAAAGTGGGCCGTGGAGAAGCTCCGCTATTACCTCCTCGGACGCACCTTCACCCTGGTCACAGACCACGCCCCCCTGAAGTGGATGGCCACGGCCAAGGACACCAACGCCCGGGTGACGCGCTGGTTCCTGGCCCTGCAGGACTACCACTTCCAGGTGGTCCACCGGCCCGGACGCGCACACGCCAACGCAGACGCACTGTCCCGGAGGGACGCCTGCCTAGGCCTATGCCGGGCAGACCCCGACTTGCAGCTGAGGGGGGGGGTGTGTGGCAACCCCGATCCCACGGAGGAGTTCGAGCCCCGCCAGCGCCCTCTCCGCGGGCAGGTAGTCAGGGGGAGATATGTGCCGCTCGGCGCAGCGATGCGGGAGGGAGCATCGAGCGCACCCGCGCAATCACGGAGATGCGGAGCACCCGGCGGAGCAAGACAGCGGAGGGGACTTAACGGCCGCGTGGACACCAGTCAGGGGAACGCGACCGAACGGGAAAGACGCAGTGGGTGGAGATTACCCGAACCCCCGCTAATGCCAATACGCTTCCCCCCAGGACTAAGCCGCCGAAGACGCAGGGGATCGAGACCCCGCCCCCCGCAGCAGGACCAGACCCGGCGCGGCGTCCTTTATTCCCAGACCCGGAAGAACCTGAGTTCACTCCTTTGTTCCTTTTTTGCATAAGTGGTTAACCAAATAAACGAACGTTAACCCACGCCTTGTTTGATCCATCTCCTCTGGAAACCTCAGCCGCCGACGATCGGGGTTGCCACAACACACACACACACACACACACATACACACACACAAACACACACACACACACACACACACACACACACACACACACACACACACACACACACACACACACACACACACACACACACACACACACACACACACACACACACACACAGGCACACACAGGCACAAGACCACATGTGGACGCACTCACACAAACTGGCTCTTTTAATTAGAAGGAATGGCTGGGTACTGTAGCTTCTCCATAGGGGGTCACAGGACGATGAGTAGGAAACTAGTCTGAGAACATTGACTCTGACGCATTGTGTGATGTAATGAGTTCACTGGGGGTCACTCTACTGCTAGCTATAGTTGAAACCTTTTTTCATTTCATATTTTTTAAAGGACCATAATAAAACAAGCAGACACAACTGCAAGGCCCAAATCCATAACGGACAGGATGTTTTCTCAATTGTGTTGCTCTTCAGCAGAGGAGGTCCTTTTGTACATATTCACTCTATTTAGGCAGTCAACTCGTTTTTTTACTCATTTCGTCTGTCCTCTGCCTCTTTCACTGCCAAAAAATTATGCCTTTTTCAACAAAACCACAGTTTATGTATTCATGCCTTTTGTGGGTTACTTCATTCACCTGATAGAGGACAGAGGAGCGTATTGGGACCTTGCCATCTTCAATCGTTGGCAGGTTTTTAATGCAGCGCATTACGCTGTGAGATGACAAGGCGGAGCACGTAAAGAGTAGATTATGAGTGGTAAAGCCTGGAGCCCTAATGGCCTCACGGCATACTATATATGCCTTACAAAGTAATTCTTGCTAAACGACAAAGTATTTATCTCAATAATGACAGCTACAGCTGTAAAGACACAATGGACTATCTCACGCAGAAGAGCCCATGCACATAGACAGACACACAAACAGACACACAAACACACATACATGCACATACGGACACACACAAACAGGCACACCCCGACAAACACACAGACACACACATGCACACCCACACTCACACGCGCAAACACACACACACACACACACACACACACACACACACACACACACACTTGTGCGCACACAAACACACACACACACACACACACACACACACACACACACACACACACACACACACACACACACACACACACACACACACACACACACACACACACACACACACACACAAGAAGACCCAGAGAGCTAGGGGGAGTAAAGAGAGAGCAAAAGAGAGACTCTGTGCACCACACAGCTTGTAATATTTTAAGTGCAAAAAGGAGAGGAGACATCTTTGTATTGATTCATCCGAAAAATGAATTATTCCATTTAAGGAATCCCATCTATCCAGTTTAATCATTCCAGCCTGTTGCATTGAGCTCGGTTTTAGCAGGTTGTTCTCAGACTGAGGGTAAGGGATGTATCACGGGTTTCCAAGGTTTCCAAACACCTCCCTCTTATTCTCCAGTAGACTCCTCTCTAACCATTAAAGAAGAACCATAGAACACTCAGACCCAACGTATTGTCAGCAGTCTACAGTACGTATATGCTAAAAGATCTGTTCATTTATTTTTGTATCCTGGGGAGTTATTTGATACAAATATGGTTTGTTTAAATATGAATGCATCAATGTACAATGGGTCAATCCAGTTATGCCGCTTTTCCACCGCACATGTAGCTCGACTCGACTCGACCCGACTCGACACGACTCGACACGGTAGCAGCACGGGTCGTTTTCCACCGCAAATAGTACCTCCTGGACGTGGGCGGGGTCGGCTGCGCGAAAGGGCCGTGACGTATTTTTGTACGCGACGCAAACAACACCTACGCAACCCACACATGGACAGAACCCACATAACAACAATGGAGGACATCGATAACATTAATATTATTAGCTGGCATGTTGAAGAAGTTGAAGAAGTGGACTATGCTGGCCGCGGCGCTGCTATGGCTGTGACCAGCATGGTTGCCATGTCGCTCTCGTGACTTCGTCACACTCTCTGGCCAATCAGTGGCCGGCCATCTGCCGACGTCACCTTTTAGCATCGGCTCAGCGCCGCTTGGAACCTAGAGCGAGGCGGTACTAGAAAAAGCAGCCACTTCAGGTACCAGATACCATGTTTTCGCGGTGGAAACGCAAAAAATGCGAGCTGAGTCGAGTCGAGTCGAGTCGTGTCGAGCTGGTACCATGCAGTGGAAAAAGCGGCATTAGATACCCTTCAATTTGTTTCTTATAGGTTCTAATCATAGGCCTATGATACATGGGATTTATACTAACCACACAATGCGGTTGTATGTATGGAGAACATCCAATCAGGATTGATGTGTCAGCTCTCACAGGGAAGACAAGGCCAAGCCTTAAAGGATGAGGGAGTGATTTAGATATTTAACTGTCACAGCGGTGAACATCATAAAGTACAACACAGCATGGACTAGATCAGAGAGCTGAAACACAACCAAGAGGAATGTACAGTACAGAGGTCTGAAGCCATGAGGGCCCAGCCACCCTGACAGCAGAATGACGCTGATGCTTCTTCAGATATGCCGAGGACGACACTGTTGGGACTCCCCTGAGGAGCTGGAAGTCAAGAGTGTCATGTGACACAGGGAAAACCGCAGAGCGCTCGTCACACGATGCCCTGCGGGGTCCCGGGGGGACTTTGAGATGTTTCAAGCGGTCTTTGTACTTGATGCTGTCAAAACGTGGTGCTGGTGGTGGTGGGCTCTTTGCATTCAGGCTTATAGCCTCAAACTGACAGCCAGCGTTAACTACTGAAGATAATTGTGAATATGAGATTGCTGGTGATATTCCATTGAGTTTCCTTTTGGATCTGTTCTGAGTTCTTCCTGTGTGCCATCGTCTGAATACTCATTTGCCTACCTTTAAGTTTTGCATCATTTTGATAGACAACTACTGTTAAAACTATTATTATTATTATTATTATTATTATTATTATTATTATTATTATTATTATTATTATTATTATCATCACTAAATCCCCCGCATCATCCCTCCCTTTCCAACGGTTAAGGTGGCCTGTACTGGCCTGTATTGTGTAAGGGGCCAAAATGATCTGATCGTCTACGATAGCATTGAGTAGCGATGAGGTTCTGTGATAAATTCATGTATGTTCGCATAATGTAAATTCAAAACTATTGCTCATAGCTTCCAGGTAAAGGTTACTGTACATTGAACAAGATTGTACATTGCGTTTTTTCTCCCGTCAATAAAATAAGTACGAACCATTGAACTGAATGGGAAATAAAATAAGTACAAATCATTGAACCGAACGGTTCAAAGACAGGCCGCAAGTTCCATTTTTCGAAAAAGGGACATTAACTTTAAATCGTAACAAGGTCAAGGCTTTTTAGCCTGCAAGTAAAAAAAAAAGGCTGAAACTAAGGTAAGGGAAACACAATTTATATTGTCAACGGACTATGAACACTAACAGCCTCCAAAAAGTAAAAACTGGATGAGGATGAAATATATAAACGCTGTTTGCGGTACTTTCACTGTTATTGCCAGGTGTCATAAAATGCGGTATGTGCTTTGGGTTGATGGATTTTTTTTTTTTTTATGAATAGGCCCTGCTTTGCGGGTTATTTTGAAAGCGTACGGTTATTTTCCATTTTTTATTTATTTGTGTGCCGAGTGATGTGTGTGGCGGGGAACATTTGTCTGGTGATAAGGTAGTCTTTGGACAGGCGCCATGCCAGGAGGGAGGTCAAGGAAGCAGATCATTCCTCTTCCGAGACACTATCATTTATCAGGCCTGGCTGCTTACACCTCACAGCCTCCAGGTACGGCAGTGTGTTACAGGGTGTGTGTGTGGTGTGTGTGTGTGTGTGTGTGTGTGTGTGTGTGTGTGTGTGTGTGTGTGTGTGTGTGTGTGTGTGTGTGTGTGAGTGTGTGCGCGCGCGTGTGTGTTACAGAAAAAAAGGGATTGACGGATATGTGTTCTTGCACATTTTTTGCATTTGTGCAAATAAAAAATAGTAGAGAGAAAGATAGAGTAAGTCCTTTCTGATACTAAATTCTCACTCAATTGGTATTCACACTACAAACATTTGTTAAGTTATAAAGAAGTTATTTGTATTTATACATTTATTTTATTCAAGGGTGACAAATTGTCTCCAATCCTCAAGTGGTGATTTCAGACACATCGCTCACATAACCACAACAGTGAACAGTAGTTTTTCCTGATGGAGTGGTCATCAGAATGCCATCTGTCCATGTTGATGTGCAAACAAACAAACACTGTTTCATGGCAACAAGTCAGGGCTACGTGAAGGACTTACCTATTTGTCCTTACTTCATGTCCGTCTTTATTTCAGGGTTAGGTATGCAATATATAGATAATATAAACAATTGTCTTACTGCATTAAAATACTTAATCTATTATCTTCTACAAAGCTGTATTGCAGGTAAAAACAATAAGGTAGTAAATAATAGGATTGTGAACTCTGAAAACACATCCTTAAAGTTATTGGTTACCTCCAATGCATTCTCCCGCACTGACATCATTACAGAGAGGAGATCTGTTGTCATATGTCATCCATGTTTACGTAGGCAATTTCTCTCCTCTACCTCTCAGTCAATTTGGCCATCAAAATAGAAGCTTCCAACTGAGAGCAATTAAAGCTCGATACAGATTGGTCTTATTCAGCTGTCAGTGTTTGTAAATCATAAGCAATGTGGACACGCACGGCCACAAACAGAACAGACACACTCACACAAATTCATACTCTCACATACATAAACGCACCACGCATATATGAGCGAGCGTCGACCCCCTCCCCCCACACACACACACACACACACACACACACACACACACACACACACACACACACACACACACACACACACACACACACACACACACACACACACACACACACACACACACACACACACACAGACACACAAGCACACAATCACACAAGCACACACTTAAGCACAGTTCAGTAGATAGAACATCTTGGCAATTATATTCTAGACATTGAGATGAAAGATCCTGACACCTTTCCTTTGCATTATAATAACAATAATTAATATAATAGTTATATCAAAGTGTGAGGTGACAGGAATGTGTGTGTGTTGATAAAACATGTGTGTGTGTGTTCCTGTGCATGTGTTATGCATCAAGGTCTTTATTTAGTTTTTTCTACTGTGCTCCACTCCTACGCCTGAGCCTGTATCCCAGTGGCTTGAGTGCCTCACGAGCTGCAGAGCCATCGATGGGATGGGAGCATTAAAGGGCCCTCAGTCAACACAAGGACCACATCAACCCACTGGTCATGTGTGTCTATATGTAAATGAAGCGGGCGCCGTGATCAATATTACAAAATGAAGCAGCCCAGCTTTGTCGATGTACGTGGTGCAACAATTAAATATGGGTGTTCATATTTGTGTGTGTGTATGTGTGCGTGTTTTTTAAGGACAAATGTTGTCGATCAGCACAGTCTATTTTTTTAATCAAACACAGCACAGTACTTCTGCAAATCATAGCAATCGTTTCCGTCCTGTTTCAATTCCTGACATGCAAAAGGATTTGCAGCTACACACTAATCGTATAGTGGTACAGATGCACACTAATAGTAAAGTGGTGCAGTTGTACACTAATAGTATAGTGGTGATAGTGGGGCAGGTGCACACTGATAGTATAGTGGTGATAGTGGTGCATGTGCACACTAATGGTATAGTGATGATAGGGGTGCAGGGGCTCACTGACTGTATAGTGGTGCAGGTGCAACAGCAGGCTGCCCCTCGACTACCTTGTATTGCGGTGAGGCTGAATTGTCGGCAGTCAATGACTGGGTAGCATGGCGGTACGCCTCTTCATAAGTCTCCCTGCAGTCATTTGCAAAGAGTGACATAAAGAGAGAGAGAGAGCAGCCATCTCCAAATGCATTAGTAATAAACAGAAACACAGAAAATAAAACACCACGAAAAAATAGATCCACACAATCAATAATAAACGGGGGGTATCTGGGAACTTTTCTGAACCACACTTAAGACCCTCAAAACATAATATGACGACCCATGAGTCACTGTTGTTATTACTGCTCTTGTTTTGTTTTGTAATAATGCTTTGTGGGAATTACCCTCTGCTCAGCATGACGTCAGAAAGCAGGCTCAACATAAGTGGTAATGGGAGCATATCATTTTTACAATGCCACCAATGTTTCTCCGTAGCGGGGATGATCACAAACACACACGCGCAAGCGCAAACACACGCACGCACACACACACACACACACACACACACACACACACACACACACACACACACACACACACACACACACACACACACACACACACACACACACTCAAACAGAAACAAAAACATACACACACACACACACACACTCACACACACACAGACACACATCCACATATGCCTACGCCACAGCTTCCTCAGACTCTGCTGGGTTTAATCAGCTGCACTCCACAACATCTGATAGTGTTACAGAGTATCCATTTTCTCTCCAGAGAGGGTCCGTGAACACGTGTCGTACCATGCTGCTTCCCCCTTGCAGTATAATGTATCTTTCTTTCTCTCTCTGTCCCTCTTTCTTTGTTGATCTCTCTCTCTCTCTCTCTCTCTCTCTCTCTCTCTCTCTCTCTCTCTCTCTCTCCTCTCTCTCTCTCTCTCTCTCTCTCTCTCTCTCTCTCTCTCTCTCTCACCCAATCCATCTGAACTTCTCTT
>NC_079427.1:17367439-17389939 GCF_026213295.1 Gadus chalcogrammus
TTCTGTCGTGCTACAGGCAGCAAGAGTACATCCACACTACGCCACATGAAAGTGTAAACGCAGGTTTTTTTCCTCCAGTCTGGTCTTCCCTACAGTCAGTTGGCAGTTCCCAACGACCGAAAAACAACTCAGAAAATAAATAAATAATAAAGTTTGTTCCCTGAGGTAGAAACCTAAAAAAATATCGGGTATTGCCTTGTTGACAAAAATCACGGTCGAAAAATGTACATTTCTGAAATAAATATTTCAGGTGATAAGGCATATATGGTACAATGTACATTGTCTATATTCAGAACCAACCCGACCGGGTAAAGCAGGACGCAAATGAGCATTATCCCCCTACTTACCAGGGAAATGAATAGTTGACGCAATATATAACAACAAAAGATATTCAATCGATAAAAAAAGAAAGAACATTTTCCACAAAAAATGATTGTTTGTTAGATCTTACGGTTGGAAAAGCCTTCATAGCAACGGTCTGTATTCCTAGCAGGGATTTGGTATTCAGAAATAACAGACTGTAAAATGCCGTTATTGAACAACCATAAATGAGGATTCAACAAAATAATGAAACCCTTTAAACACCTGAACCGCTTTGCTGTAAACTTTCAAATCCACCCAAAAAAAACTTGCAACCTATTGATGCAACATTTGCTTAGCCTTTCTGTTTCGGCTCTCTTATTGTGAGTCTCAACAGAAGAATCCTTCAGAGCCATTACCGTCGGAGAGATCTTCTTTCTGCGCCACATTGAAGCGGGCAGATTTGCTTCAGCAGGAATGTGGTGACCCCATCACAACAGCAGCAGACGCTCAGACGCGTGTCTCTCTCTCCTCCATCCGTCGGCGGCTATCTCTGTCATCAGCGTGTTTTGAAGCCCGATTCACCTTTCCTGTGCAATCCGGTGTCACAGGGGAATTAAATCCATTGATTGGCCAGGCAGCGAGAGGAATACAGCCGGAGAGAGATGTACTGCGTTTGGAATTCTTTGTGCGTGTTTGAGTGTGTTAAGGTGTGTGAGTGTGTGTGTGTATCTGTGTGTGTGTGTGCAGTTTTGTGTGTGCGTGTATGTGTCTATCGTTTTGTGTAAAGGTGTGTGTCTGTCTGTGTGTGCGTCTATATATGTGTGTGTGTTTGTGTAGTGTTGTGTGTGTGTGTGTGTGAGGGGGGTTCTGTATGATTTTGTGCCTGTGTGTGTGTGTGTGTGTGTGTGTGTGTGTGTGTGTGTGTGTGTGTGTGTGTGTGTGTGTGTGTGTGTGTTCAATATCGTGTGTGTCTGTGTGTGTGTATCTGTTTGGAGGTGTGTTTGAATATATGTCTCTGAGTGTGTGTGTCTGAGTGTGTGTTTGTGTAAAGGTTTATGAGGAGGAGTTTAGGAGTGTGGGGGGCCTTGTGTATGATTGTGTGTCCGTGGGTGTGTGTGAGGGTGTGTGTATGTGTGAAGAGGTGGCTGAGGGGTGTGTGTGTGGGGTTGGTGGATGGGGGGGGGGGGGGGGGTCGTGGACAAGTTCAATTTATGTCTGGGAAATGGAATTCATACGGCGGCACCCCTCCTGCGGAAGACCATGCATACGCAGAAGACGTTATTGTTGTGTTTTATTGTGTGAATTACCACCTGTCCCGTGCCATGGGTGGGAAATGGGAAAGGTGGCGAAGAGAGAGATTAAAATCAGAGAGAGTAAAATGGAAACCAAGGAGGACACAGCAGAGGGAGTGGAAGAAAAGAGAGAGAGAGAGAGAGAGAGAGAGAGAGAGAGAGAGAGAGAGAGAGAGAGAGAGAGAGAGAGAGAGAGAGAGGGAGATAGGGAGTGGGACATTGCTGCAGTTGGACCATTACCCCCCTAGAATAGTCCTGTCTTCATAATATACTCCCTCGTTCAGGTGAAATTAGCATACTTCATCTACGTGCCAATACATACAGTTGTAAAGCTCTTTTCATGATCAATTCCTGAATAAATGTAAAAGCGCAGTTAAAATGCAAATGCTATACAGTCCGTCATTAATATACAATCTGCCATTCATCTATTCATTCCACTCTTTCAGCGTTATCCACAGCGGCATGTTTATCCGCGAGGTGTTTATCCTATGCCGTTTGTATATCTCAGCTAATTACCGGCTAGTTATCGCTCTTTCAGCCTTCCTTTTTTGCCTGTCAAGCTGTAAAGATGTCCACTCATATTTGAGGCCCATGAAAATGAGGTGTCAAGAAGCCTCATCATTTCCTGGGGGGCCTCCCAACTTCTCCTCAGTGGTGAATTCTTCCCCCCCCCCGCTCTTTGAATGTGGTGTAGATTGAAGTGAGAATGTGCCATTAATGAGCGAGATTACACCCAGCCGGAGCTAACCGGATTATGGTTTAATACTGCCTCGTTTTTCTGCTTTATTCCAACAACCGCACATTTTTTTTTTCCATAATTCCTTCTGATAGTAATTTCTACTCTCTTATTTTCTCTGTCTTGATTCACAGTTAAAGTATAAATTGGCAAGCAAGAACCGCGTTTGCTGTGCATGTGTATTGGTGTGTGTGTTTATGTGTGTGTGTGTGTGTGTGTGTGTGTGTGTGTGTGTGTGTGTGTGTGTGTGTGTGTGTGTGTGTGTGTGTGTGTGTGTGTGTGTGTGTGTGTGTGTGTGTTTGTGAGGGAGAAAGAGAGACCTGAAGAGAGAGAGAGAGAGAGAGAGAGAGAGAGAGAGAGAGACAGTGTGGGTGTGTGCAAGGGTGTATGAGAGAGAACGTGAATGAGCGTGTTTGTGTGTGTGATGCTAAGGAAAACCAATGTCAAACTTGTACGACCATGACACACCCACATACACGCCTCCTACACAACTGAACAATACAGGGACACTGAGCTAATGTTGGATAATAGGAATTATGCTAATAGCCCAACAGGAGACAGAGAAATTAATGTTTCACCATCAGAAACAAGGCAGAGGGGAGTATAAAGAACTCTATTTTGACAACTTAATTACTTCTTGTGCGGATATTGCTTTGAGTCTTACTGATTAGCTCTATTAAAAAAAAGGAGGGGGGAGGGAGGACAGGAGGGGCGAGAAAGGGGGGGGAGCTGAGGGATGAGACCAAAAGGGAAGCAGAGAAAGTTCGAGACGAGATTGTCTTTGCTTTTGTAGTGGGTAGACAGGCAGAGACAGTAGCTTCCACCATTGTCAGAAATATGAAATGAAGAAAATAGAGAGCGCCAGAGTGGACATGAAAGAAGAAGGAGAAGAGGTAAAGGGACGGACATAATGACAGGGTGACAGGGGGAGGGAAGGAGTGGACCAAAAAGAAGATTCTAAGAGAAGTAAAGGGGAAAGGAATGCATATTTACCGCCCTCTTGCATTGTGTTGCGTATGCCTGGTTTTGTGCCTGTTCCTTTCCCTTAATATATGAGAAGAAAGTACCACTGATGGATATTGAATGTCTTATTTTTTCTTCCTTTGCTCCTGCGTCCCTCCTTACCTATATTCCTATTCTATTACCTCAGCCTCAACAGAAATGCTGGGGTGGGAATGACAGAACAGGCTTACTGAGACAATAGGCTGAACACAAGGACTTAAGTGGGCAGAACCAAAGTAAATCTAATATTTGGCTCCTGGGGAGGCTGCAGTAATCCCCCCCCCCCCCTATTTAACTCGTATTTTATCTTCCCTCTGACACGTGCCTCCTCGCCTTCTTCCTCTCTGCAGTTGTATTTATGTCCTTTTTTCCTTCTGTACTTAACCAACCCGATTGTTTCTGAAGTGATGTTAGGTCCCCCAGACCCCCGTTCCAACACCACACACACACACACACACACACACACACACACACACACACACACACACACACACACACACACACACACACACACACACACACACACACACACACACACACACACACACACACACACACACACACACTCTCTTACCTGATCTTGAAGCTGTTTAATTTACTTCGAAATGGTAAAGAGGAGGCTGAAAACACATGAGTCACTATAGATCTGCTCTTATAACACGCTTGTCCAAAGGTGGCATTAATTAAAACTCTGTTTGTGTTTTGGGTAATACATCTTTTTCGAAGAGGGTTTTCCTAGTGTGAATTAAGCAAAGGCAGCGATAGATTTTAGAGGGAAGATGTGAATGAGTTTCCCATGTGAGTCATCCTGGGTCAGTTTAGCAGACTTGTTTATTTCAGCGATGCTTTGCCAGTGGATGGGAACTGTGATCTGGTCTCACTAGATGGGCCAAAGCCTTACAGCCAAAGTGACCGTGTTGGTACCAGACAGATGGTTGGTAAATTGGCCCACATAAGCAGTACCACACGTTCAGAGAGAGAGAGAGAGAGAGAGGAGAGAGAGGAGAGGAGAGAGAGAGAGAGAGAGAGAGAGAGAGACGGAGACGGAGACGGAAAGAGAGAAACGGAGAGAGGAGAGCGGAGAGAGGGACGTGGAGTTTGAATGTGAGAGTCAAAAACAACCACAAATGAAAGATTACGATATGACAAGTTACATTTTTGGTGGAGAGTTGTGAGTCCGCATTGAAATTAACAGCACTCAAAGCGTGAGTACCAATCTGCTGTCCTTGATGAGGGGAGAGACAGAGAGAGAGCCAGAGAGAGAGAAAGACAGACAGACCGGGACAGACGGAGACGGTGAGAAAAAGACAGGCAGAGACCGACATGAGCGAGAGAGAGAGAGAGAGAGAGAGAGAGAGAGGAGAGAGAGAGGAGAGAGAGAGAGGGAGAGAGACGAAAGAAGCAAACAGGTTAGGGGAGAGATAACCGAGGGGGAAGGAAAAAGAGAGGGAGAAGGAGAGTTAAAGATTGAGAAAGAGGGAGCGATGGAGATTGTTGGAGAGGGAGAGGAAAATATCTGACATGATAAGGTCGCAGATGAGAAGTGAGTGAAAACTCAAAAAAACATGTGAGACATGGCGAGATTACAGCCAGCCCCCTAAATCTCCCTTTCCCAGGTGAAGGACTGATTGCACAGAATGTGCAACAAAATATGAAGTATCTCTTGACGACTGGAACTGCGAAGTTGGACAGGAACGTCGTGATGGAACTTAGGTCGGCTATTAGGTGTCTCTCTATGCAGTGGCAGGCGAGCCAACAAACCACCTGTTCAGATGGGACCCTCAGTATTTATGTGTGTGGGTGTGTGAAATCTCGTCTCATCTCTCCCTCTGCCGTCCCTCTCTCCTTTTCCCTATGTGTCTCGTATTTTCTCTCCTCTCTCCTCTCTCCCGTCTCTCTTGTTCCTCTCTTCTCTCATCCCTCTCCTTTCTTGTTCCTGTCTCTCTTCTGTCCATCTCTACCTCTCTCATCCTCTATCTCTCTCTTCCTCCTCTCTCTCTCCTCTCTCTCTCTCGCTCTCTCTCTCTCTCTCTCTCATATCTCTTCTCCTCCTCGGCTCGGCCACTTTCTCAATCTCAGTCGGGTCTCCTCCGCACAAATCTCTACTCTCCCTCTCTCTCCCTCTCCTCTCTTTCTGTCTCTCTCTGAATGTCACATAGAGAGGGATAGTGCGGTGCGTCTGCAGTGATAACAAGGTGTTACTGGTGTCTCCTGGTCAAATGTTGTATACAGGACGTTCGGCTGCTCATCAGATGACGCCATCAGATATGCAGAGTAATAAAAAAGGGGTGTGAGGGAGGCATGGAGGAATAAGGAAGCATGTCCATTTTTTTATTTTTTCACACTTGTCTCTATCTCTCCCTCTCTCCCAATCTGTCCCTCTCTCGCACATACACACACACGCACACACACACACACACACACACACACACACACACATACACACACAAACACACACACGCACACACACACACACACACACACACACACACACCCACACACACACACACACACACATAGTACACACATTGCACAACTTGGTAGTGGGTTTAAAACAATGGGAGGAAATTATTTGAGCGTGTTGATGGCAGTGATGGATGATAGCCTGTCAGCTGCTGTGAATATGAATAAGTGGAGGAGGAGGAAGAGGAGGAGGAGGAGGAGGAGGAGGAGGAGGAAGGTATAAAACAACCCTCACCTGCAAAGCCTTCCATGAAATACTCAGCAGCTGTGGTTTTATGAGGTAGAATTCACCACTGCTGACATACCGTAATTACTAGCAAACAATTCGACACACAGGGGAACTGCAGGAATCCAACGTTATTCGACGTGTTGTTATTTTACATCTGTTTTTTTCATTTTATGATGAGATCACAATGAAGGGAGGAAACAGCATTTCAATAATCACCATAAACATTTGAAGTCGCGCAAGACGGACAGGGAATCCTGTTGAAAGTTAGCAACCTTCTTTTGTTTGGAGTAATTACGTGTGCGTCTCTCTCATTCTCTCTTACTCTCATTGGAGACAGGATGGAGAGGGAGAGAGTGTGTGTGTGTTTGCCTGCGGCTCTGTTACTGATTTGCCTCAGAGAAGATGCAGAGCAAAGAAATGACCAAAAATAAGAAATATTTATGCAAATGGTGGGAGTTAAGAGGAAGATCTGTAGAGGGATTGGGGGTATTTCCTATACAATACAATACCATACTTTTAATTGTCTGTAACAATCGAAAGTAGAGGCTAGAGATGCCTTTGATGTTTGTATTTCTGCACAAATTAAAAAGTTATTTCACACTATGGATGAAAAAAAAGGATGCACAAATTAGTTGTGTGCATTAGGGCCTGAATGCAGACAGATGCAAGTGAAACAGGTCTTTAAGTTAAGTTAAGTTAAGTTATCCTTTATTAACTATTCTCACTGACCTTCACTACCATTTCACAACTCAATTCCCCAACCAAGTAGTTGTAGAACTATCAGCCTTCTTAACATTTGGGAAAACGAAAGTGCTGCATTCTACAGTGGATCAATCCCAACTCCCCTTGAAACCATGCAACCTCTCCAAATGATTTGACCTCTTCACCAAGCTGTGAAACACATTTCCTTAACATAGTTCTTTTAATCAATTTATCAAAAGATGTATTTGTAGCAGTGCATTATATTCCATTGTAATCAAATGCTATGATGTCTTCAATTCGGGACTGCAGCCTTGACTTTCCCATAATCTAGGGTGACCAGATTTTGAGGTTTTGTGAAAAAGAGGACACTTCGTCGCGGGGGGGGGGGGGGGGGGGGGGGGGGGGGGGGGGGGGCGAAAACATGGGTATTTTTTCTTTAGTTCGTCCATGAACTTACATTTACGTTTAGGCATGGCTGCAGAACAGTGGCGATCCTAGGTCCAATTGCGCCCGGGCAAGATTGTTGACGGGGGGGGGAGGACGGGGGGGGGGGGGGGTAGGGGGGGGGCTAGGGTATTGTATATCGTGAGCCTACTACTTCATTGGGAGGTTTCATTCCGTCTATCACGGCGAACCTTCTCACGAGCACATGAGATCGGATACGCCCAATGACATACTCTCTCTACAGTCAGCTCGCGCAAAGAAGGGTGGAACGTAAGGGAGATACCATTTCCAGAACTTGAAAATGCCGTATAACCATATACATATACAATGGTAATAACTAGTAGGTTATGTGAAAGACCCAGAAACACAAATATGCGACGAGGCAAAAAAAAATAAAAAGATAATAATAACATATATATATATTTATTTTTTTTTGCGACGAGGCAAAATACCGGACGTTTTTGGAATCCCTGCCGGACGCATTTTTTAGGTCTCGAAAAGAGGACATGTCCGGGAAAAAGAGGACGTCTGGTCACCCTACCATAATCTGTGGAGGGATCATGGAATGGCTAGCCTACACTCTAACCATCATCTGTGGAGGGATCATGGAATGGCTAGCCTACACTCTCACCATCATCTGTGGAGGGATCATGGAATGGCTAGCCTACACTCTCACCATCATTTGTGGAGGGATCATGGAATGGCTAGCCTACACTCTAACCATCATCTGTGGAGGGATCATGGAATGGCTAGCCTACACTCTCACCATCCTCTGTGGAGCGATAGTGAAATGGCTAGCCTACACCCTCACCATCATCTTTGGAGGGATAATGTCATGGCTAGGCTGTTGGACACCAAAACCCAACAGGTACTGACGGTTGACTCGTTAGATCCCTAACCAACACAGCCTAACCTGCAGGAATCTTTACAGCAAGTTACCTAACGCCCTTCTTGTTCTTCAAATCCTGTGTACCTTAATTCACTGTAAGTTGCTTTGGATAAGAATAACATTTTGCGATAACTAACTAGTAAAACAATGACCACGTCTATTACATGGCTGGACTGATAAAAAGCTGATTGCTCAGCCGCTCCATCTTTGCATATGGTGGCTGGTCTGACCCAATGCGTTGCTTTAACTGGTTTAGCCGCCTTACTTACTGTTTGCTTTCAGTTTCATGGTGGCAGCCAGCCATTGGTCCATGGAGCTGCCCGTTCCACCCCTCGCCTTCTGTCAAGACCAATCCACCCAATCACAGCTCAGTGCCAGTGCCACCCCTGACTTACTTATGATTGGCCGGCCAAAACTCGTAGGGTCTTCCCCAAGGCTCTCTTACCCGACGAAAATTGTCACAAGAGAGACTGGATATGAAGGCTCGTAATGGGGCTAGTCCTTTGCAAATGCTTCGAAGTGATCGAGCGAGAGAAGTTCCACTAAACGCTCCCATGTCTTGAGAAGTCGGTGTAGTGAGATCACAGGGTATCAGTGGAGCACAATGTGCCACGCTCAATTCAGCGATGTGCCCTGTGAGAAGTTCACTCCTTCCTTCTCATGGCTCACGAAGATGGGGATAGGGAGGTGGGAGGCGCGGACGGGGAGGGAGAAAGGTCAACGAGGCCATTCAATCGCCTAGCAGCCATCATTTAGTAATTATTCCCCCTTAAAGCCTGGGTGAGGAAGAAGAAAGGAAGGGGGGCAGAGAAAGGGAGATGGAGGAAAAAGACAGAGCGAGAGAAATAAATACACAGATGGAGGGTGAAGTGTGTGTGCCAAAGCCAAGTTACACATAAAACAACGTTGAGGGGGAGGAAGGGACAGGAGGAGAGGCAGGCGAGGGACAGCATAGAAGGGGGTGAGGGGGGGGGAGAGAAAGAGACAGCCTGCCTTAGGTAGCTGAAGCGTGTACGAGTGGACAGCAGACATAGTAACCAGATGGGCAACTCTTCCTTTGTGTAACTTTGATGATATCCTGCGTTTGGCGTCGGGAGACTCTGCACGTCATTATACCAAGGGAAGGTAGGTTATTAGCGGCACAGACGTTGCATATGGCGGTGTCCATGTGTAGTGATCAAGGGCACTGGCTGGTGTGTGTGTGTGTGTGTGTGGTGTGTGTGGGTGTGTGTGTGTGTGGTGTGGTGGTGGTGTGTGTGTGGTGGTGTGTGTGTGTGGTGTGTGGTTGCGTGGCGTGCGTGCGTGCGTGCGTGTGTGTGGTGTGTTGTGTGTGTGTGTGTGGTGTGTGTGGTGTGTGTGTGTTGTGTGTGTGTGTGTGTGTGTGTGTGTGTGTGTGTGTGTAACAACATACAAAATCCCTGTGGCGTTTAGCTAGAAGGACCTGCTATTGGAAGGGTACTGCTTATACTAATTCAATTGAATATATTGGGATTTGAAAAATATTTATTCAAGTGTGCGGTGACATCAAATGAGCTAGCAATATCGCCATCCAATATCCGTCCTATAACACTTCTGGTGGCGTAGATTAACAACAAAATGGCATCACAAACATCGAAAAGGCAATAAAACTGGGTCCAAGCACTGATGTGATTTGCTCTGGAATTCGGAAGGAACTTCATAACATAATAAATATCAGGCCAAGGAATCGTTGGCCCCCTTTTCTTTTCATCAGAAATCCGATCTCTGTGACATGTCGGCATGGGTGGTGGGGAGGCGGGGGGCTGCACTTAATATGAGGGTCTGGGTGTGTGTCACACGGTTGGCGTTAGCGATTCTGAGCCCTCGATCACACCGCTCACCCTGGCAGACCATAGGGAGGCCTACATATGAGGAAATCAACTCACATGGCTTCAGACTGCAGCAGCCCCCTCGCTGTGATGTGTAAATACTCAGGGTAGCTTGATGGATGGAGGATTACTGTAACACGGATGTTCCCAAACAGGCCCCGATGGTAAAGCTGGAGCGCAGAGAGGAGATTAGAGGGGTATGGTACTGCTATGGTGTGTGTTCCCCCCCCCCCCCCCCTCATGATTTAAAAGCGTGAGGTTGGAGAGAAAGAGCTAGGGTTTGTTCCTAGGAATGTTAATCAGCAATAGCATGTAAATATCAGCTTGAACGACTTTGGTGTCAACAAAGGTTCAACTAGGGTTTTTTTTGTGCGAACATAAATGTGGTAAAATAAGTAAATCGTAGTTGGGGAGAAGGATTACCATATCACCTTAAAGCTTGGTGAGGTATTTTCAGGTCAAAGATAATTGTCCACTATCATTTTGTCTAGGAGTAGATTGGACAAACCGGGAAATATCATTTCAGAAGTCAGGAACAAAGATAAAGATTTTAATTATGATTGTATTTCCGAAGGCTACCGGTATTGGAAGGTCAGATTGCAACTGACATTAGTGTTGTTCCGGATGAGACCACGGTTTTCAATGGATCGCTGCTGCTCCGGGTGGGAGAAAGAGCACTCCCCCTGTATCCCCAGAGATAGATACAGAGAGCGAGTGTGTGTGGGGGGGTGCTGGGGTTGGGTTGTGTAGTTCTGAACACACCCAGAGGGAAGTGACCAATATTGTTTGGCTAATGAACACAGTGGGAAATAATCATCCACTCTATGCTAATATATTGTATAATGAAAACCGCGAATCTTGGTGAAGGTTGAAAATGACCAAAAAATAAATAATTGCATGTCTATACATAACAAAAAGGCACAAATACACAACACACGTGGAGACACATGTGCAAAAAAAACAAACAAAACCACCCATGCACTCACATATCATCCATTTGTGTGTATGTATATTACAATATATTGATATTGATACAAGATGTGTCTGCATGCAGTCATATATATCCATTTATGTTATACCAACCTATAATGTGTGTGTGTGTGTGTGTGTGTGGTTGTGTGTGTGGTTGTGTGTGTGTGTGTGGTGTGTGTGTGTGGTGTGTGTGTGTGTGTGTTTGTGGTGGTGTGTGTGTGTGTGGGTTGTGTGTGTGGTGTGTGTGTGTGTGTGTGTGTGTGTGTGTGTGTGTGTGTGTGTGTGTGTGTGTGTGTGTGTTGTGTGTGACAGACGGACAGAAGAAGCATGATAAGCGAACAATCGGCTGCTAATGTCAAGATTTAGGCAGGTATCCACTGAGATTTGTTAGTGTTTTGTAAATCGAATCGCTGAGTTCGAGCCCTATAACTAAACATGTTGTTCTTGTCCCACGGTCTGACAGCAGAGTCTTTGATCAGCCGAGTGGTAGCGTCCCTGCTATTGTAGCTGCTGAATGCTACAGAAGTGGTGAACACCCAGCCACCGATCAGCAGACCGGCCGCTCTGCTATGGCTAATGACACCGCGCAGACTCAAGGAGGAGATGTTAACGAAGCGGAGACAGGAATACATTAAAAGTCCAGCAGCCGTGCCTGGATTTTCATTTCAATTGTATTTTTAAAAAATCCCAATCATTTCTATCCATTTTAGTTTTTAACTATATTCATGAATGTGTTTTTTGAGCAGCTTTGTATAAGGACATTGCAGAATGCAAATCAGCAGTGATAACTCTATCCACCCCATTTAGACATTGTTTTCTCCTTGAATGGGGGGGAGTGGAACTACTCATGATTGTGTGTTTCTGCGTGTGTGTGTGTGTGTGTTGTGTGTGTGGTGTGTGTGTGTGTGTGTGTGGTGTGTGTGTGTGTGTGTGTGTGTGTGTGTGTGTGTGTGTGTGTGTGTGTGTGTGTGTGTGTGTGTGTGGGTGTGGTGTGTCTGTGTGTGTGTGTGTGTGTGTGTGTGTGTGTGTGTGTGGGGTGTGTGTGTCTGTGTGTGTGTGTGTGTGTGTGTTTGGTTTTTTTTCTGGGTGTGTGTGTGTGTGTGTGTGTGTGTGTATGTGGGTATGTGTGTGCGTGGATGCATGTTGCCCAAGGTTTTTTTCTGTTTTTGAGGAGGAGATCTCCGCCCCCAGTGGTGCTGTACCATTAGCAATCCAGGTCCAAACACTCCAGGTGATATATGGCTGCAAGGATCCTGGCTTGTAAGGATCTCTCTCTCTCTCTCTCTCCTCATCAGTCTTCTCTCCTCTGGCTCTCTCATCTCTCTCTCATCTCATCTCTCTCTCATCTCTCTCTCTCTCTCTCTCTCTCCCTCTCTCCTCTCTCACCCTCTCGCTCTCGCTCCCGGAGTCTGTGTGTGTTTGTGTATGGCTCATTGTTTGTTCCCTTGCTTGGTTTCTGTAAATTGTTTGGTTTAGGTGTGTGTGTGTGTGTGGTGTGTGGGTGTGTGATGTGTGTGTGTGTTGTTGTGTGTGTGACGTCTTTGTGATGTAACTTCATATTCTAGCTACTGCGCTATTTCCCTCACCACATCTGACAGGAAACTTTCACACCTTCAGGCATACTTTTCCACACAATCCACACACACACCACACACACACACACACACACACACACACACACACATAGACACACGCATGCGCACCTTGCCTTTCTTGTGTTTATTTGATTGGCACGTGCAGCCCTTGCGTGGGTCACTCATGTGCATCAGCCAGCATTAACGACATATTTAGAGCGGGAGCTACAAACCTCCTCAGCATCCTCACTAGGCTGGTGACGGCGGCGCTCCCGTACGATGGGACGTGCACGCGCACACCCAAGAACACTCGATTTGACACCTAGCGGGCAGCACGCCACAGCGCCTCCTGAGCCCCATAGAAGGACAGCACCCGTCTTAGGCACGCTTGAGGAAAACATTAACGGTGAATCTTTCAGGTCGGTGCGCGGGCGCGCTGTCACCCGTGCACGTTTAGCCTGATGTAAAGTGTCCAGTGTCGCTCATATTCGCAAGTAGGGCATCGTTGTGCCAATATTTTTGAATTGCAGTTTGATGGTAACTCGATTAACGTTCACCATATTCTGTTTTATAGTGTATATAGTCTGCAGATGTAAGGCTGAGTTATTTTGAGTAACATGTAAACATTAGAATTTTTGGTGGTTTCTTAAAGGTGCTGTTCTAAATAATCACAACAGGCTGTTTAATCCTCTACAGATTATGAAATATGTCTGTGAAAATGTTTTATTATTAGGTATAGAGTATAGTAGGTTCATCCCTTGTTGTTATCTTATACAGCATGTTACCATGCAACGTCACAAGACTAGCAACACTATGTCAGGTATAAATACCTTTTTCAACTAGCCAGGTGCCTGAATATACATGTGCATGTTTTCTGAAGAGCGAACACATAATAAATGGATTTGAGGTTTCTCCATGAATGACATATGTAAAGTGTGAACTCGTGCTCTTTGGACATAAGTGCAAGACGACGAAAATTGCAGCTCTAATATGGTACTATGGGCTTGGATAGGTCGGTCCAGTAATACCGTATAGGACAGAGTATCAAATTTGAACGAGATGCAACAGGAAACATTTCCAGCCCTGCCTATCTTTATTCTGCCGGATGCCAACCACAGAGACTGGATATGGAGGTGTTGTTAAGAGGTAACGAGAGCAGAAAGCACAGGGATGTATGCCATATTCCATGTGTGTGGGTGTGTGAGAGAGAGAGAGAGAGAGAGAGGGGAAGAGAGAGAGAGAGAGAGAGGAGAGAGAGAGAGAGAGAGAGAGAAGAGAGAGAGAGAGAGAAGAGAGAGGAGAGAGGGAGGGAGGGGGAGAGGGAGAGGGAGAGGGAGAGGAAGAGGGGAAGGGAGAAGAGGGTGGAGAGAGAGAGAGAGAGAGAGAGGAAAATTGAGAAGGGAGGAGGGAGAGGGAGAGAGGAGAGGTAGAGGGAGAGGGGAAGAGAGAGAGTACAATTTTTCCCATAGAGACATTGTGGATATACCATATACCATACTCCTCTGAGATATTTCAAAGCTGTGCCCGCGCTATCTACGCATATTTATGTTATCGTCATTCTTGCAATTTTCTTGATTCAGGCTCTGAAACGAAGAGAAACCACATTTATGAATACATGGTCCAGATTTGCATCTTTCACTCTCTGCATGAAATGAGTACACAAAGGTTCGGGTTTCCTTATTCCCCATGCAGGTCTTACACAGTGATTTATAAAGTGCTTGTGCATATCAAGGATTACAGGTCGTGAAAACAGAGAAGAGAGTGAGAGAGAGAGAAAACTCAATTAATATGGGCATTATAGTGACAAGTGTTGGCACCCTCGTTGTTTAGAGGGTATCCAGTGTGATAAGACAGGCAGACATTTGCAGGTGTGTGCGTGGTCCCACTTGTTTGGTTTCAACACCCCATTCCGCAGGCCAAAGACGTGTCTGTATGTCGGTGCGTGTGGTGAGGTAAACATGTAACTGTAGATGCTGCCAAGTGGCATAATTGCAATACATTTCCCAGGATGGAAGAGGTATGGTAAATCCAGCGGGGGTGGAGGGGGGGGATGTCCGTAATTATTGAGTGACGGGAGATATCGAGCGAGCTAGAGAGAGAGATCCGAGAGATGAAAGAGAGAGAGAATTGAAAGAGAGAGGAGAGTGAAAGAGAGACCAGTGTAAAGTGGTAGGAAAGCAAATGGGAGTACAGCACTAAGTACACGATACATTGAGTTCAGCTCTATTTATAGCATGCAACCACTTCCTTCCTGTACCTGTCATTTGTTAAGGTGCCATTAATTACCAGTGATTGTGCAGTGGCCATCAAGGAATGCAAACTCATGCCCAAATTGATTATTAGGTAAATAGCAATATATGTGATGGTGTTCCCCCCCCCCCCCGCTGCCGATGGGTTGTTGCCGATACCGATCCATCATGCAGGCCCGTGTCAATACAAGTGAGAAAACAATGTGACCATTGTCCGACCTACCACTTGAGCTCAAGCGAACAATTCACACTTAAAATGGGTGAAAGGAGGTCAGGTTGAAGAGTAGCAGTTTAAAGCAGTCATTTCCCAAATCATATCCCTGCGATAAGCCGGAGCGGTTGTAGCAATGGAGGGAAGGAGGGTATTTATAATAGAAATGAGAATGATCCATTTTTTAAACGGTAGCCTGGAGAATATTCATGGCGGAATGTTGAAAGGTGGTACTGGATTACATTCTGATTCAACATGTGGTAGATTAATATCACGTTTTGCACGGATGCCCTAGGGATCCCACAGCAGGACTGGGGAGTTAATACAGCGCAAATTAAAACATGAGTATTTATACTCTTGAGAATTCTTGTCTTGAGAAACTAGTTTATGCAAAAAAAAAAAACGAAGAAAATGATTATTGGAGGAACTAAAATGCAATAAATTCATGTTTCATAAACAATACTAAAGATCAAATATTTAAGTAGGGTAGATTAAGTAATGACTTTTGGCTATGTAATATGATCCCATGTATCTCGTGAGATACACAGAACACCTACACTACAGAAAGAAATCATGACAATATGCAAGCTTGTATATCGGAGCATGAACGAGAACCATTAGTGTCTAAATGTTAATTATAATGCAGACATTTAATGAAAGTGCGTGGTTATGTGTGTGTGCACTTGTGTGTGTGTACGTGGTGTTGTGCGTTTGTGTTGTGGCGTGGTGGTGGGCGCAGTGTGTGTTGTGCGCGTGTGTGTGTGCGCGTGTGTGTGTGTGTGTGTGGTGTTCGGTGCAAGAGAGAATTATTGATTGTACGTTGGTTTGCATGTTTATCTGTATGTGTGCATGTACATGTGTGTGTGTGTGTGGGAGTTTGGGAGTTAAATTGAGAGAGGGCTAGTTCCTCCTGGGTTCTTGTGAGAAGGGACCCATCCATATTTAATACTTTGCTATCTATAATTCACAGACCAAACCTTGCGACACACTAGTGAGCTACTCTCAATAGGACTGAGTATTTCTCCCTTCCTCTTACTCTCTCTCTGTCTCTCTGCCTCTCTCTCTCTGTCTATGTTTCTCTCTCTCTCTCTCTCTCTCTCTCTCTCTCTCTCTCTCTCTCTCTCTCTCTCTCTCTCTCACTCTCTCTCTCTCTCTCTCTCTCTCTCTCTCTCTCTCTCTCGTTGTCCCTCTCATTTTCCCATGCTCATTATTTGTCTCCACAATCAGTCTGTTTCATTTACTTTTTCACCCTATTTCTTTTTGTCTTTTGATCTTCCCTCTCTGTTTCACTTAGACAACAATAGTTAACACAGCACTATCACACAGACAGACACACACAGATACACACAGACACATACATACACACACCAAACAACACAAAACACACAAACACGGATACACACACACAAACACACACATACCCAAGAACAAACACATGCACAGACAAGGACAAAGCCATTCACCCACACACACACAGACACACACACACACACACACACGCACCACGCACGCACGCACGCACGCACGCACCACGCACGCACACACACACACCACACCCACACACACACACACACACACACAACACACACCACAACACACACACACACACACACACACACACACCACCACACACACTGAGTGTGCTGGAAAAGGGATGAAGCTCTTGTTGTACATCTTGCGAAAAGCATCTTTACATATTTTCTGTGTTCTTTTTTCAATGTCAGGAGTTTTCGCTGAAAGACCCCTATCCCCTCTACAGTGCATTGTATGACTTGGCTCTCCGTGTCATTGTTTTCTGTAGCCAATTAAAATGTTGTTTTTGCATGGCAAAACCGCGTTTGTTCAATAACCATGAACAACCACCGTCTAATAACCAGGGGGAAGGGAAAATGTGGCTCCTTTTGGAGCTATATTTATGCTGGGATAGAACCCTTTTAGGGTAATGGTGAATTGCTGCTCAATTTATATCAGGGATGCGGCAGAGAAAACGTATTAAGAGGGATCAAAATGCGGAGTTTTAGAGTTCTTGAAAAAGGAAGATTATTATTTATTAATTTATATTTTATATTTGTTTGTGTTTGCAGTTTTACGTCACGAGACAGACACTGTGTCCGCTTTTTTTTCTGCTGAGCTGCATAAAGGAGAAAGGCCTGTACCTTAGAATGTCTCACCCTCACTGTCAAAACTCACATGTTGGGTCTCCTAATAGTTCCTTTAAAAGTAATTAATGCAAGAAGGGCAATTTGACTGCCAAGGGAATACCAAAAAACCGATAGCACCCTTATCTGATATTATTACCAATTAACATATTCATTAGCATGCCAATTACCTTGTTAGATTACAGTTAAAGCGTTCATCTATAGAGGGCAGCGAGGCATGTCAAATCTTAAACAATGTACTTTCCCTCAGACCCACCCTTCTTTCATCAGTTAATCTATAAAAGGGTTGGCCAAGCATTTTAATCTTACCACTATGACATCTCCTCCCTCTACGGAAGAGGATTAGGGCCACACATGTAAAAAAAAATTAAATTCTGACTTTATTCTCAGAATTCTGAGAAAAAGTCAGAATTCTGACTTTAATCTCAGAATTCTGAGAATAAAGTCAGAATTCTGACATTAATCTCAGAATTCTGAGATAAAAGTCAGAATTCTGACATTAATCTCAGAATTCAGAGAAGAAAAGTCAGAATTCTGACTTTAATCTCGAATTCTGACTTTTTCTCAGAATTCTGAGATTAAAGTCAGAATTCTGACATTAATCTCAGAATTCTGAGAAAAAAGTCGGAATTCTGACATTAATCTCAGAATTCTGACTTTAATCTCAGAATTCTGAGAAAAAGTCAGAATTCTGACTTTAAAGTCAGAACTACGGGTATCTGTAAGGACCAACCTCCGTGGGAGAGACACTTTGCTTTATGCAGTAGGAGGAAACCTATGGAAAGCCAAGAAGGCCACAATCCGGCCCTAGAATGGCACGGTTAAAGTGCAAGAATTCCGTACGGAATCCGTACGGAACTAATAGCCGCGGCTATTATCATATTGAGATGGCAGTGTGCGAAATACCCGTCAATATTCAGGGATGCCCTCATCCCCAGATTGTTCTCGATATGCAGTAGCCAGCTAGGCCATAACATTACAATATTTCATGGATGCAAGCAAGCCAAGACAATCAATCTATATCTGTAGCCTACATGTGCACACACACACAAACACAGACAGACACACACGCACCCACATTAAACACTGGTAAAGCAATAGGAGCCTGCATTGGCTAAAGTTGTTGGGATGCACGTTATTTTATAACAGGGAGGGGCAAAGTTTTGCATTACAATGCAAACACGACCATAATTGGCACCGTTCTTGCGCACTCAGAAGAACATGAACTGAATAAATGCCAGGTATATAGCATATCGGAGACGGGCACACAATCAGTGCATTTGCAAATGAGAGCCTGCAGTATGACCGATCTACAGCTAATACGATCAGACAGATAGCCAACATCATTGATCACATATAAGCCCACAACAAGCCCAACATCACCACGGCAGGTGCGCTCTCTCTCGCACATTCACACAATCACTCCAACTCCAAGCAAAGCTGTTTCACTAAGACCACAAACAACCACAACTAACCAGCCTACATATCCACAACAATGCACAACAATCAGTTACATTGCGTCTATCTTCTGTTTCGCGCACATGGCTAATTTGCATACTTGCACAGGATCGGCTCCGCTTGTCAAAAAATAGAACGTATTTGTGAATAAATGCTTTGAATTCTGAATACTGGACTTGGTGAGCCTCCCTGTTATAAAATAACGTGCATCCCAACAACTTTAGCCAATGCAGGCTCCTGCTTTACCAGTGTGTTTAACGTGTGTGCGTGTGTGTCTGTGTGTGTGTGTGTGTGTGTGTGTGTGTGTGTGTGCGTGCGTGTGCGTGTGCGTGTGCGTGTGTTGTCATGTAGGCTATAGATATAGATTGATTGTCTTGGCTTGCTTGCATCCATGAAATATTGTAATGTTATGGCCTAGCTGGCTACTGCATATCGAGAACAATCTGGGATGAGGGCATCCCCGAATATTGACGGGTATTTCGCACACTGCCATCTCAATATAGCCTAACATATACAAATATCACTGTACTAAACTCAAATGTATTTTCCACTAGCTAGTGGTGGTCATTACATTGTAGTGAAACTAGTAAGACAACACAGCTTTATGTTACGGCGAAACATGGAGGCACTGCAGCTCTAGTCTCGACAATACGTTACTTTAGTCTGGTATTTCTCATCACTGATTGGTTAGACAGCCTTCAAACTTAGTGGTCAAGCAAAGAAGAGGGAGGGCTCTTTCTGCATACCTAATAGCCGGAGAGAATAACTAATAGCCGGAGTGAATAACTATAGCCGGAGTGAATGACTAATATTCGCGGCTATTAGACATTCAAAACCGTACGGAATCCATACGGATTCCGTACGGAATTCTTGCCAAACCGCACGGATTCCGTGCGGTTTTGCACTTTTACCGGCTTTCCATAGGTTTCCTCCAACTGCATAAAGCAAAGTGTCTCTCCCACGGAGGTTGGTCCTTACAGATACCCGTAGTTCTGACTTGAATGTCAGAATTCTGACTTTTTTCTCAGAATTCTGAGATTAAAGTCAGAATTCTGAGATTAATGTCAGAATTCTGACTTTTTTCTCAGAATTCTGAGATTAATGTCAGAATTCTGACTTTAATCTCAGAATTCTGAGATTAATGTCAGAATTCTGAGAATAAAGTCAGAACTTAATTTTTTTTTACATGTGTGGCCCTAATCCTCTTCCGTATCCCTCTCATCCGCTTTCATCATCTCCAAAAAAAAAAGTGGAGAAAAAACACGGCCAACATTCTATTAAGAATGTCGATCTCCCGCCTACACAATTCCGTCACCTATTTCCAACTCTCTCAGCCTTCCGCCCCCATGCCTGCCTCCCTCATCGTTCCTCTCTCTCCTCTCTCTCTCTCTCTCTCTCTCTCTCTCTCTCTCTCTCTCTCTCTCTCTCTCTCTAGCTCACCTCTCTCTCTATCTCTCTCTATTACCCCCCTCTCTCTCCCCCTTTCTCTCATTCTTTTAATTTCACCACTTCAACCTGTCCGTCCAGAACAGACCCAGCCGTTCCCCCACCACCCCACCACCGGCAGCCGCTTCGCCCCACATCCCTCCCCTCTCCCAGAGGGGGTTATAGGCAGTAATTACGGCGGGTAGAGGGTATATACTCACCTCACCGGCTTTTAGGGGGCCTTGGCAGACTGATCAGAAGGAAGGACCCCCCGTGCCTTCCACATCGACAAACACGTAGCACAAGTTGAAATCACCAACAAGTACACACCTGCAGAACAATGTGAGCCTACCACATCCGAAAAGGGATTTGTTTTTTAGTGTGAAACCCAAGCTTTATACATTTTCTGTGTAGCTGCAGTTACAAAATAAACCAAAATCAATGTATCTTAGGCTACACATGCGGACTTACTTCACCAGGCATGTTTTCAAACAAACACGGGTCTCAGTAGCTTGCAAACATTGCAGAGGTGTGAACACATAATCAATGAAGGTCAAATGAAAATGCATGTATGGCACATACTGTGGCCTCACACAAAGGTTTACACCTTGCATAAATTTAAAGCGCAATCTCTTCTTTAATTCCGTCCTGCTGACATTCAAGATGACTATGATATGAATGGCCATGATCGTTGGGCCCTTGTTGGTCTCTGATTCTCCGGCAAAACAGGGTTTTTAGAGTTCAGATTTTATTATTACCCTCTTTGCTTGCACTGTGTTCCCTGGTCTATAATCACGTCACTCAACATTCTACACGAAAATATCTGACAAGTTCTCTCTCCTCTATTCCCCTTCCCCCCAAGCCTATCTACTCTCTCTCTTCTCTCTCTCTCTCTCTCTCCTCTATCTCTATCTTCTCTCTCTCTCTCTCTCTTCTCTCTCCTCTCTCTCTATCTCTCTATCTCTCTCTCCCCTCTCATTTGGGAGGATTTGTTTGGTTTTCTCCCCCTGCCTCTCTCCAGTCCTCTTCGTTCCTCTCTTTTTTCTATGTCCCGGTGACAGTATTGACCCAGAGGCACGTGGATGCTGTCACACCAGGGCTGATAAAGGACCTGGACCCTTTACTAACCGCGCCTCCATTCACTCACCTCTGACACTGACACACCTAACGGGAAGTGTGTGTGTGTGTGTGTGTGTGTGTGTGTGTGTGTGTGTGTGTGTGTGTGTGTGTGTGTGTGTGTGTGTGTGTGTGTGTGTGTGTGTGTGTGTGTGTGTGTGTGTGTGTGTGTGTGTGCATGTTTGTGCGTGTGTGTGTGTGTATGTGTGTGTCTGTGAGTGTGTCCGTACGTGTATGTGTTTGTGTGTGTGTGTGTATTTGTCTATCTCTATTGGGTAGAGATGAGTGGGTATGTGTGAATGCATATGTGTGTGCGTGTGTGTGTCTTTGTGAGTGTGTGCTTTTGTATGTGCTTGTGTGTGTGTTTTGTTTATTTCAGTGTTCTCTGTGATTTGCACCTCACCTTTTCATTTTTATAATAGCAGTAATCAGCCTACTGTTGCTGGGTCACAAAAATACTTTTTATTAGGGTCCAATAACTGTAATCCAATCTAGCAATAGAAATTAAAGATAATTCACATAGAAAATATGTAAACTTGTTGCAAGGGATGAAAAGAAAAAAAACACATGAATGGAAATGGAAAAAATAAAAACGAATGAATTAGAATAGTGAATAATAAAACAATTGGTCAAATAAGACAAAGACAACAAACGTGTGCAGGAATAGACCAAATAGAGTAGATAGGATTGTGAGGAGGCACTGTAGGTCTGCATTTTAATGAGCTATAACTGGAACTGCCTAACAAACGGCCAAATTAAATGAAATAAAACGTTCAACACCTATAAGTTGCTTCATAGCAAGAGCAGGCATCATTATAAGCAAAGTAAAATAAAGAAGGCGTTCATCCAGGACTTTGTCTGCTGTTACTCACACACTGCCTGTGTGAAAGGGGCTCAGTGGACACCTCCACTACTTGGGGCCTGCCCCCTGTTGGGTGACTTGGAAGGGAACGTTGGCATTTCACACCTTCGGTCGCCAGTTACCATGGTGAATTATCCCCTGGGGGGTGGTGCTTGGAAGGGAACGTATGCATTTCCCACCTTAGGCCTCCAGGTATCCTTCAGCCTACAAGACAGTGTGCAAAACACCGGTGGCTACAAGACACGCGATGGGGGACTGGTGGGTGAGGGGTGAGAAACAGCAGACTAGGAATCCACTCCCTTGTTATCTTTGAACCTGAGTGCAAAAGATAACAAGGCCACTGTGGCGACACCAGCTAAACCATGAACAGTCGGGTCAACCGCAAACAATAATAGAGAAAAAATAAAAATGGAAAAACATGAACAGAGCCTCCCGGTATAGCGCACAGTTGACAGTATTCCCCGGGCAAGTGTTTACCTGGACACAGATATAAACTGTGCTAATGTGAGCGTTGGGTGTGAGTCAGCTCCTGTGGCCTCTCTCCCTGCAGTGACACAGGCGGGCCCC
>NC_079427.1:17394939-17437439 GCF_026213295.1 Gadus chalcogrammus
AAACAAACATACACACGCACACACAGGCACACAGACACACACACAAACACACACACACACACACACACACACACACACACACACACACACACACACACACACACACACACACACACACACACACACACACACACACACACACACACGCATACACACACACACACATAAAGATAACACACACATATCAGAACACAGGATTTATATATTTTAGAGTTGATGATAATATTGCCCTTTTGTAGCCTCGGCAGGGTCGGCTAGATTTCTGTGCAACGTTGAGGTTCCGACTCTATATATACCACATCGCTATTTTTAAACAACTTAAATCAATTCGTCATCCTTCCACAGTCTATCTATGTTCACGTGGGATCTATACATACACTCACACCCTGACTCACACTTGTAACTCTCGCTTAAGCATGGCAACCGTAAGGCTGATTGAACATCGTCAATGGAGATGAGAGTCACCGAAGGAAAAGCCCGGTTATAATGGAGCCATTCATTATAGCACACGGCCATGCATCCTCCTGTAAAGAATTGTAGCACAAGACATTATAAATCTTTAAGTCGCGATCAAGTGTGTCACTGCCACAGCCCTGCCTCTCCTGGATTGAACATGACTCAAATGTGACTAGTTACCATAACTTCCCTGCTACATGTGACCTGGAAGTATTTCTAGCTGCTCTGCCTCCTCCCCCGCGCTATACTTCACCCCCCCCGACACACACACACACACACACACACACACACATACACACACATGGTCACATACACATCACACATAGAAATGCCTACACTCACATGCATGCCCCCACACACACGTTACACAGAAACATGGTACATGCCCAAACGCAAACATCATGCACAGGCCAACACAAACATGCACATGCCATCACACAAACATGCATATGCAAGCACACAAACATACATGCCCACACACAGACATGCACATACCCACACACAATCATGTACGTGCCCACACACAGACATGCACATACCCACACACAAACATGCACATGCCCACACAGCATAAATGAAAGAATGCAAAGCCAGTTGTTCCGGATGTTCACCCCTGGAAGTCTTTTTCTTGGTTCTTGCATGAGCTCTATGCAGGCTATATTTGGGAATATATCCGTGGTAATTCCAAAGCTATGAAATCTAGCCTGCAGGAATTGCTACTGAAGTGTGGAGACCTGGCAAATCTGTGTGGTTGTTGTTGAATGGAAGAAAAATTGTAATATAGGTTAGCAAAAGCTGTGAAATGCAGCCATCTGTAGTGAAAAAAAGACACAAATAAACCCCCCACACACACACCTTCACATGCACACACACAAAGACACAAACACACACACACACACACATACACACACAACATACACACAACACACGTAAACACAAAGCACATTCAAATGCACAAAAAGATTTGAGTATCTCCTGAACAACAATTTTGAAAAGATGCATGAAGAGGAAAGAAGTCAACAAATGTTTGCCAACACACAAATGTACAAAAAAAAAACTGCACAGAATTGTGCTATGTGCTCTGCCCATCATCGCAAACTCATTTGTTTGTAGACAGTGTTTTTTCTTGCCTCCCCGAGTTTAAAACAATGGCGCTGTCCATGTTTGCATCTGTAGCTATTAAAGATAAACAGGATGGCTTTGGTATGTCAGCATCTTTGTAGATGGCATTGTACAACATATTACAATTCTTAACAACAAATGGCTTGAAAACAAAGAACAAAGAACAAACGCTTACGTTCGCCGAATGTTAAATTAGTATTTTCAAAAGAATCTAGTCCCAAATATATCGTCCCTTTTGAGCTATACTTCAAAGTGCTATTCCCAAGGTAAGGTCTAACGCCAACTTTGAGGTACTTATTTTCTTGCTTCTCACAACATTGCATATACAAGCTATAATGAGCAATACCAGAGAATGAACTGCACCACTCACCGTGGAGGTGAACTGAAAGTTTCCGGGACGCTTTAATTGACATTTACCGTTGCCAGGAAGGAGCTCCATACGTCCACATATCGTGCGTTGAAGGCATATCGCCTCTGCGTCGCCATCGCTTTGTGTGATGTGAAAGTGCCTCCAAAAAAGGCCCTTTGATATCACGGGGCAGAGTAGAACATTAATATACCGGTTGGCTGAGACTGGCAAGAATAGGATTGCATCGACTTCTTTGTTCAAGTTCACAGCAGACATGTTCATGACACAAGTTTAAAACAAAGAAAACACGATAAGAACACTACAAAAGGACATGGCTTTTCACGAATTAAGGAAGAAAAGGGCAAAGCCTTCAAAGTTAGTCTTTTCAAACTAGTTCTGATAGACCACTCAATCGTTTGAAAACACTGACTTTCAGATTCATGAATATAGCTCTGCTCCGGTCACTCTGAATGCCTGCGTCAGCCAACCAGATGACTCAAGTCAAAGGGTCACTTTTTAGCATGCCTCTGGTCACCGTGTCAGGCAGCTGGGTCCAACACAGCCAGCACTTCTGGTTCCCCCTGGATGCCCACAGTGGACCCACTGCTGTTGAAGAACAATCTGTGTGTGTTTGTCTGTGTGTGTGTGTGTGTGTGTGTGTGTGTGTGTGTGTGTGTGTGTGTGTGTGTGTGTGTGTGTGTGTGTGTGTGTGTGTGTGTGCGTGTGCGTGCGTCTGAGTGTGCAGGGGAGGGTGCGATGCCTTGCCAATGGGGCGGAAAACAAAGGGAAGGTCAAACTCAAAAAAACTCCATCAACAGTCTGAAAACATCCGGGCTGTCCTTTAACCAACCTCGGACCCCGACGAAGGCAGAGGAAGTACGCGCCACTGCCCCGTCTCCCCGTGATCCCTGCTCCTGCCAGCACCACACTGGTCGCACCGCTGGTTGCTTGGCTCCACGCAGGAGAAGAACATGTCTGATGTGCGGGCAGCAAAGAGAGATCTGACTTCATCTCATCTGTTATGCAGCTTTACGGGCGATAGCCGTGGGTTATGTATCCTAGCTGTGACTTGTGTCGAGAGTGACAGGCTTGGGACTTCCATTCTCTTCTTATTTGACTGGTGTTTGTGGCTCTTCAGTACAACAGTGTTTATGTAACTTATTGTTTTCCTTGAATGTTGGCCATGCTATGCCTGATTCTGCTTCACTGAATAAGACAAAGAACAGCGAAACACCCATTCGCTGCCTGTTGAGCCGGAGGGAGAGGAGACGAGCTCCTAGGGCCAAACCGCTGCAGGCTTTCAGGCTGAGGCGCCCAGGTGTGGCTAGTTGGCCGACATCCTCCAACAGGTGGGCGGGGCATCATATCTCATTGAGTTACTTCAAACATATTCTGCAGAAGCTGCATGATCAAATCTAAATACTTCATCTATAGATAAATACGTATTTTTTTGTTTTTTGAAGTATACCTAGTCAATGGTGCTTTTTAGAACAGCATGGATCAAATCCTCCTCCTGGACAAGTGTAAATACTTGACGTGAGTGAGACAGGGCTGACCCTGACCCTAACAGTCAGAAGGTGTGTCAGGACGCACACACACACACAATGCGTGGAAAATTGACTCAGGACAGTCTGTGAAGAGGCCCGTTCTCTATCTCCACTGTGTATTGAAGTGAACATGTTTAATGGGTTCAAGGCATACACACACATTTGGGTTTTTGCAAACAAAATGTGGCACATAAATAATGAATGAATGAAGTTATTGTTTTCCAATTTCTCTTTTGTTGTTTCTTTTCGTCACAAGCTATTCATGTTTACTTCCTTCTTCCTTTTCCTTTTTCTCGCATCTTCATGTCTAACCCAATTCACTCCTCAGGAACTTTGGTCACCTCTCTGTCTCTCTTCATCTCTGTCTCTCTCCCCCTTCATCTCTTTCTCTCCGCCTCCCTCTCTCTCTCCAGCTCGTTCTGCTTGGCGACAGTTGTAGTGGAGTGAATAATGCATGAACTGGGCCGGCCGGGCTCCAGACTTTAGGGAGTTCAGTAAACATGCATCCAAATTCTCATTCATGGGCCGCGACCCAGATTATGCTAACATCTCCAAACTGCACACGGAACCAAATGAATCCAATCTAATCCCAGACGCCTAGAAAAAACAATATTATGGGTTTGTTAAAGAGTAAAGGGCAGCATCAACACTGTGCAAACAAACTGCAATGTTGTGTTTCTGTGTGTGTGTGTGTGTGTGTGTGTGTGTGTGTGTGTGTGTGTGTGTGTGTGTGTGTGTGTGTGTGTGTGTGTGTGTGTGTGTGTGTGTGTGTGTGTGTGTGTGTGTGTGTGTGCAAAAGATATTTATGCCGCTTTTCCACTGCATGGTACCAGCTCGACACGACTCGACTCGACTCGACTCAGCTCGCCTTTTTTGCGTTTCCACCGCGATCTAGTACCTCAAGTGGCTGCTTTTTCTAGTACCGCCTCGCTCTAGGTTCCAAGCGGCTGAGCCGATGCTAAAAGGTGACGTTGGCAGACGGCCGGCCACTGATTGGCCAGAGAGTGTGACGAAGTCACGAGAGCGACATGGCAACCATGCTGGTAACGATAGAACAGCCATAGTAGCGCCGCAGCCAACATATTCCACTTCTTCAACATGCCAGCTAATAATACGAACACGAATACCATCGCATCGATGTTCTCCATTGTTGTTATGTGGGTTCTGTCCATGTGTGGGTTACGTAGGTGTTGTTTGCGTCGCGTACAAAAATACGTCACGGCCCTTTCGCGCAGACGACCCCGCCCACGTCCCGGAGGTACTATTTGCGGTGGAAAAGCACCCGCGCTGCTACCGTGTCGAGTCGTGTCGAGTCGTGTCGTGTCGAGTCGAGCTACATGTGCGGTGGAAAAGCGGCAATAGAGTGATTTAGAGAGAGCATAACCTCATGCTTGTGGGAGGATGTGTGTGCATGTGTGTGTATGCATGTCAAGTTTGTGTTTTTGAAATTGTGTTTTCTCATGACAGTTCTATTTAGGTTAGGAGTGCACATGAAACACACACACACCCACCCACCCACACACACACGCACGCACGCACGCACGCACGCACGCACGCACGCACGCACGCACGCACACACACACACACACACACACACACACACACACACACACACACACACACACACAGAATACACACACACATACACAGACACACACATACACACACTAGGGCATCCAGTAACTCATCCTAGCCTGAGTGTTGTGTGTGGAGGGGGGTTGTGGTCAGCAGAATGAAAACAACTGACTCCTCACTTCTGCTGAGGTTTCTTTTTGTTGGTTGCAGATATGACTGACAGGGGGCCAGTAGAGAGGGTCACAGACAGAACAATGAAATAATATTGCTGCCTCAGTTTCAGTTCATGAATAGATATATAAAAGTGTGTATGTGTTTGTGTGTGTGCGTGTGTGTGTGTTTGTGTGTGTGTGTGTGTTTGTGTTTGTGTGTGAGGTTGTGTGTGTGTGCGTGAGTGTGTGTTTGTGTGTGTGTGTGTGTATACACATGTGCGCGTAGTTCAAGTTGAAGTGTGATTGTAAGCTAAAAACAAAGACACGGAGGGTAAGATAAAGACGGAGATAGGTCATACGGAGAGACACAGGGAGAGACTCATGATGATTGGTCGGTCTAAGTACAACTAGATTGACGGATCCTCCCGAAACACAGAGACACTCATTGGTGTCTGAGGAGAAGACACACACAAGTCTGGCCATGGGCTCACCTTAGAGGCAAACAAAGAGGAGGAACAACGATAAAAAAAAATCCAGAACAGGAAAATGAATGAATTCAAAATGAATACTCTCTTTGGATCGTTCTGTGGTTTTCAGCCAATTGCAAGTAAGTTCTATCTTGTTCACTAGTCCTGCAATTGCTCCCAACATTTTAAATATTCAGCAAAACTCACAAAACATCCGTACTATTTTACTGCAGGGACACGGCAGGCAATCCAAGTCCTTCTGCTCTCTTGCCTGAAAATGTGGACGATTAAATAAAAAAAACCTTTCCGTTCATTGAATAGAGTTTTTTGGGGGTTTTCAGGAAGTTGTCACATTATGTTCCTCAATGTAAAAACAGACTCCGGGCAGTCATATTTTCATATTTTCAATACCAATACCAATCCTAAATACAGCCTGTTGCTGAAGCATGGTGAATATGTTGACATGAAATTATCTGTCACAACAATCTATCTGGCAATCGATGACGACATGATGAAACACTGCTCAGGCTAAAAAACAGTCATGCAAACATGACTGTAAGATACAAAAAAATAAGATGAATATTGCTGTACCCGTGACGTGATGATCCACAAGAAAATTGTATGAATTAAGTATGCATTGGCAGTTTCATGAATGAACCATCACCATAAACGAAAAAAAAAAGAGAGAAGCATCGAAAGTAGAAGGATAATAAATGTGACACACAGCAATATGATAGACGATCGTAACACTTTAGGTAAAAAAGAATAACGTTATTAAAAACATTAATGACATTCATGACGGTCATGACAATAAATGGGTTGGCAGTAATTGCAATCTTCAGCTCGAGTGAGCGATGTCAATTGTTAGTCATCTTCTAATGGGAAGGGTCTGACCAACAAAGAGTGGTTAACCTCGCCGCGGGGCAAGGGCAGTAGCTCATAGAAAATACATAAGTAAGCAAGCACGCCGTACAGCAGAAAAGCCTTTATCTCTAGGCTGAAACTCACAGCAACGCACTCAAACACTTAAGTACATATGGCAGGCAGATATCCATAATGGAACATGGGTAGGGACGCCCATGCATGCACAAACATGCATCTGTTGGCACTTTTTAAACATACACACTCACATACACACATTTGCAGGAACACACAAATCAGTGCTCACACACACATTCATACACACACTCTTTGTTATGTACTTCTGCATGAAGTAGGCATTTTTACATTAGTCCACGTTTAGGATGAGGGCAGTCAAAGTTAAACCAGACAGATTGGGCAACCACAGTATATTCCATGAGGGATCCATGATTCCACATCCGCACCCTTCCCTCTATAATCCTTAAGATTAATCGCCATGCATACATATATATTATTTATCCCTCATTAATCCATCTATTCATCCATACCATGAATCTATCCATCTGTAACATTCATCCATAAATCCAAATAAATGTATCACCCATTCATCCATCCATATATATTCACCACATCCATCCATCCATGAATTAATTGATCCAACCATCTATCTATCCACCCATCCATGCATCCATTTCTTCCCAATATCAATCCCCCGATCCATTTATCAGCCCACACAAATAAACATATTAATTCACCACCCATTCATAAATCTATGCATCCATCCATCAATCTATCCATGAATAAATAAATCTATCCATCCATTCAAAAACGTTCATATTATGTGAGATTATTCGATACTTTACGCTTTTATTAGTGCTGTCAAGCGATTAAAATATTTAATCACGATTAATCGCATCAATGTCATAGTTAACTCGCGATTAATCACGATTAATCTAAAAAATATATATATTCTAAATATCTCTTGATTTCGTGCTGCTAGCCTTTTAGTGAGATCCAAGAGTGTTGAGAAGGACAGTAAGAAGAGAGACCCGCAGTGAATTCCACCCGGTCCACTTGACATCGGGTAGGTGCATGACAGTGCCGTAAAACTACAATAGCCCAGGCTTTTATTTGTTTCAATCAATGAACTTTCGAACAAAACTCTTGCTCAGCAAAGATGGGAAATACTATAACCTTTATTATTTAAACCAGTATGAATATTCCTACCGTACGTAGGCCTATAGCCTAACCAGGTTATCGAATAACGCCTACACACAGACACACACACACACACACACACACACACACACACACACACACACACACACACACACACACACACACACACACACACACACACACACACACACATACACACACACACACAAACACACACACGGGGGCGGAGTGGCAATCGGTGGGCCGTTAACGTTTCGGGGCTGTCGGGCTGATTACTGCGGGATAACAATATTGCCTATATAAAAGCTCCGTGCAGCGCCGTCCGGCAGCCTGAGCTGTGCACCCGCAACCTCTCACTCACTCAACAGACGCAACCAAGACGATTTTGTCGAGAGGGGAGTAACTGAGTGGCCCCTCCCGAAGTGGTACAGCCCAGGTGTGCCTTGAACTGCGATTGGTCAGAAGGACGTAACAGCTAATGACAACATTGAATTATCGTGCAGGGCCCAGTTTCCCGAAAGCATCGTTATTGATCGTGTAGTGCGTTGTACCAGCATCGTACAGTTTTCACACCGTTTCCTGAAAGCATCGTTGGTAACGAACATCGTGAAAACGCTCGTAGCTAACTCCAGGGGACTCGTAGGATGCTAAGAGCATCGTTTGAATAAGAACTATTTAAACGAAATAACAACTTTCCATTTGTTCACTTGCTTTAATGAACGACAGCAGTGAAATGACAATAACCAAACATGTCATGAGCAGCTGAAAGTGCCAGTAGGTTTACATCTAAATTGAGTCATTAACTTCCTGTTCCGCTATGTGCAACAACATAGAGGTCCGTAGTGCAACAACATAGAGGACCGTAGTGCAATATTCCCTATCACCCCCTGAGCCTTTAACACTCTAACACAACGGCTGATAAAAATAAAAAACGGCATTGAACGAACGGAATGTGCCATAAAAACGAGCGGAAAGTCCAACATGAACACAATGCCCACAGAACCCATTAAAGACTACCCCACAGCAAAGTCCTTATGCCAGGCAGGCACACTGGCCTTCCTGGTGGACCGGCGCAAGCCTGTCGCCGGCGACACGTCGGGCGGTGGTGGGAAAGGGGCCATAGGGGCCACTGAGGCTGGCGGCGGCGTACGAGGGACGCCCTGGGCCGGCACCACTGGCACGATAGAGGTGGGCTGCATCCTGCGCCGGGGAGAACCTGCAGGTGGCAGCGCCGGTGGTGGAGTGGGCCCTGACTCCGTCACGGGCCTTACTTGGCCGCTTGCAAGACCAGGCAGCTGCGGCGTTGCACTAAGTGCTGGTACAGCGACACGAGACGTCAGATCGTCATAGATCGATCTCGCGCTTTGTTCAAGGCGCCAGCGACTGCGAGCGCCTCGCACTCTACAGGCGCGTATCTGGACTCGGCCGCGTGAGTGAACCTGCTGGTTCACGCACGAAGTTCACCCATCGCCGAAGGCGGTTGTCTGCTGTTCATCGCACACCCCATTAGCCTTCTCCGGTGCGGGCCTAGATGATCAGCCACCCAGGCATACCTTGTCGAGGTGGTTCTGACGGTTGCCTTCCAGCACGTCTTGACGTACGCGGGGCACTCTGCGTGCCTGGTGCGCCACTAAGGTGTTTTGCCGTGGCCTGCCTCGCCGCAGTAGATGCACGTCCCCTCGGCCTTGACCTTGGGTTTCTCCGCTCTGGCGCCCGCCCTAGCGCGGACGTCCTGCTGTTTCCCCCGTCGATATGAGCTGCTGATAGTGTCCCTGCTCTGAGGGTCAAGCAGGCGTGACGCTGAGCACTTTCCTGACTCTTTGGCTTCGATTTACTCTATCATGTCCTTTAGTGGCATATCCTGATTCTTTTCCCCAAGCAGATCGAGCTGTATTTCTTGGTCTGCTACGCCGCGGGCGATCACATCGCGCAATACTTCCTCTGTGAAGTCGTTGACTTGGTCAAACCCCTCCTTAGTGCATGTCATTTCGTATTTACACGTGCCTGCCTGCCCCTTTAAGCGAGCATGAAATGATCGGATGGGCTCTTCGTGTCCCTGTCACATGTTAGATAGGGCCACTCGAGCTACCATTGTGTTTTCTGCACGGACAACGAGTGCCCTCATGGCAGAGAGAACGTCCTTTTCATCACTGTCCACTAGGCTTTTGCCTGCAGCACGGGTGAGTTCTTTTCTCAGATCCTCCTCACAGCACTCTAGCAGTTGTGTGACAACATCTGATCCAATTAGTTTAGTGCCCCTCTTGTACTCACCCCAGCGGGTTAGGAAGTTTGACCAGGTCTCGGCTGTTCCAGCCAATGCTATGGACGGGTGCCTGAGTTTCTCCATTTTGGCATTTGCACGCGGTTCCCTATGGGCTGCAGCGTGTGTGGTCGCGTGTATGTTCAGCATGGCCACCACCACTGCTGCTTCAGCATGTGTAGCCACATGGTCAAACTCCTCGATAGGGCGAGGCACATTCATCCTTGGTCTCACAGTTTTGTGTTTTCGTTTCTTTGTTTTCAATGATGCGCTCCTATATCCGGGTTCCCGGGCGACGTCACTTGTAAATACACTCGCGGTCCGCCCACTCGTATGATCGCATTCTTTCGCGACGTCGGAGATGTCTGCTTGGCTTAATCCAGATGTTTGGTTATAAATAAGAACAACTTTCCTTTTGTTCACTTGATTTAATGAACGACAGTAATGAAATGACAATAACAAAACATGTCATGAGCAGCTGAAAGTGCCGGTAGGTCGTTCGGCTTGTTACGTCACTCTGAAAGATATGCATGGACAGATTTTATAGTGACATAGCCTATAACCTGTGTCAACCTGTGTCAACTCTTGGACAGGGAAATGCGTTTATGTAAAGCAAGTGTTGGGTGGTAGCTCTACACCATTTACTTTTCAGCAACAAAACGAGGATGCCAATATGGAACAGTATTTTGATATGATTTAGAATAACAGAAAATAACGTTGAGATTGTTAGTCAATGTATTGTACAATGTAATATAATAGAATCAGATAATCATGCTTATGAAATGTAAGTTAATAATCAAATCACATCGCCAGACCACGCTCTTAAACTCAAATGACATTTCAGTATTGTGTGGTACCATCTTGCAACTGAGGAAACCATTTCCATTTTCAGCTTCCTCTGGGCATTTTCATAGTGCATCAGTAGCTAATATTCACAGATTTGATTGCTACATCTGTATCTGTTTTCTAGGGACCTGACCACACTGGCCCCCACGGAACCAGAGCTTGGGAGGACGCAGGGCTGGCCCATCTGGCCCTGTGGGCTGGAGGTCTGGACCGGCTACAAAGCACATCCGTTCTGTTTTGGAACATTTGTTTATCAGGGGAAAGAGTTGGGAACGCATGAGGACACATTATCGGATCTAATCATGAACTTTGTATGCAAACAGTAAAATACGACACACACAGACGCATGCATGCGCACACACATATACACCCACTCTCACACACACACACACACACACGCGCACACACACACACACACACACACACACACACACACACACACACACACACACACACACACACACACACACACACACACACACACACACACACGCACACACACACACACACACACACATATCCATAATCTGATGGAAACATGGGGACAGACTAACATGAAAACACATGTGCACAAACATGCACATACGGACACCATATTTAAAATGTTTACATACTTGGTTCAGAGTGAAGGGGTTGTATATATGGTCTGCCTCCTCCAGCTTTTAGCATGACACTCACACACGTAGACGCACACACACATGGGGTCAGAGGATACTGGCCATTGTGGCTTCATTTAAAGAGATATAGAGATGGGTCCCGCCGTTGTGGTGGAAGATAAAAGAGAGTTCAGTTTAGATTAAGTTATGTAGTTATTCACACAAATAAGGCAAAACAAGAGGAATATGATTATAATACGAATATTATTCCTTGGTGTTGGAGAAAATGCCTCGTTATTTCCAATGCCAAGTCTCACACTCCTTAATTCTTAGCACAGACACGACGCACACCTTGGGGTTTCTCTGGATATTATAAACACTCATGCCCAGATTTGATGCATTGTGCTCCCTCTAAACTCTGTTCTATCCCCTGTGACAAGGCGTGTTGATCTGTATGTGACTTACATTCCTCACATTATTCCCAGGAAGCCAGACCCTGCCTTCCACAATAAGATCTAACATTCACAGACGGAGGGAAATGACACAGAATATGAAAAAAAGTCCAGCGTGTAAAATGATCAAATATGACAGTTAAAATATATATATTATTCCCCTCAGGACAAACATGGCTTGTCTATGGTGCAGCCTCTGTCAGCTTGTATCTGGCAGCAGCCAGGCATCTCTGTGTAGACAAGCACGCAGACATCATGGAGAACTCTGAGGGCCGCTGGATCATTTTTTCATGTTCCCATCCCTTTTTTATCTATGCATTACTGACCCACTGCCCAAATGGATCTTGTTGTTGTATGCACACACAAGCAAACACACACAACCACACACGCACACACATATAAACATATACACACACACACACACACACACACACACACACACACACACACACACACACACACACACACACACACACACACACACACACACACAGATACAAATAAGCAAACCCACAGCCCTACACACACACAAATACGAAAAAAAAATACATGCACACACATAAACAAACACACACACGCACAAATGCCCGCACACACGCCTTGTCTTTCTTTATCACCTATGGTTGATCTGAACATGTGCTGGGTCCAGATAAGGGAGAAGTTATCAACCTCATACTGTGTTCTCCCGTTAAGCACTCATCTTTCATGAACACATCATCCATTTCCATAAACTGCACCTTCTGTGTGGCTACTTTATCGCTTAAGGGAGAGGGAAGGGAAAGGGGCTAAGGGAAATAAACAACATTGTAAAAGGGCCATTTTGTCCAGCACTACACATAGCCTTTTAGAACGTATTTCTGAATCCGATCAGATGCCTTTAATAATCCCCAGGGGAGATGAAGTGTTTCTGTTATCATCATTTGGGATTTGTCCAGATTCTTTTGATATTTTATTGATTCTCGGTTACACAATGCTATCAACAAAATGAACATACTTAAGTGGCTAGTAGCATCCCGATTAGTTGGTCCTGTTTTATTTCATTAGTAAATATTTCTGATTTTAGTTCTACCTACCCGGATGCTGGCATGCCGGGTATGCTGGCATACCAGCATCCGGGTAGGCTAGGCTGTATGTAACAAAAATATTTATTGTTTATTATTATCATCGTGTGTTGCTATTGGTGAGTAATAGGGTTTTTGGGTAATGTAATAATCTACATTCCCATGATTATCTTTCCTTCCTTTTTTCCTTTCCATGATAGCTTATGTGTGTGTGTCTTTGTATGTGAGTTTGTCTTGGCATGTGTGCGTATCTGTGTGTGTGTGTGTGTGTGTGTGTGTGTGTGTGTGTGTGTGTGTGTGTGTGTGTGTGTGTGTGTGTGTGTGTGTGTGTGTGTGTGTGTGTGTGTGTGTGTGTTTATGTGTGTGTGTGTGTGTGTGTGTGTGTGTGTGTGTGTGTGTGTGTGTGTGTGTGTGTGTGTGTTTGTTTGTTTGTGTGTGTGTGTGTGTGTGTGTGTGTGTGTGTGTGTGTGTGTGTGTGTGTTCACGTTTTTGTGTGCACATGTTGGTTGCCATGGTCTTTTGTGCTGCACAAGAGATAGTGACACACCCACACCCACACACACACACACACACACACACACACACACACACACACACACACACACACACACACAAACAAATTAACAAGCACATGCATGCTACCAGAGCCAGAGTCTCCTACCACTGGACTTGGTGGGTATATTCGGCTGAGGCTGTCATTTAAATGGAGACACAGGGGAAATGCAGACACTGAGTGACTACAAGTCATTAGGAAAACCAATATGCTCCCGAAAATTGCATTATCATTCGTGCATGATAAATGCCTCCTATTTGTTTCCTATGAAACAATATAACCCTGTGACAACATGCTATTTTTGCCTTGAAAATGAATAAATGAAGGAGGAAAAAGCAAGGGAATAAATACGTGGAATGAAATCAGCACCACACAAAATTATATTCCAATTTTATATTATATTCCTTTAACTTGTTGACAGACTTTAGCAATTCCAGACGAGGAGCTTGAATGAAGGTTAGATTGGGATTGAGTGAGAGTCTCAATTGTTTCACCTTTGACCTTTCGCTGTGGCATTTGAGATAACAGCATGGTCACCCGGAAATTGGTTAGGGTTCGGCGGCTGATCAATACTTCCTAAGATCACATTCCCAATCCCACAAGGAAATATGTAAACATAGACGTATATAGTATGCACACACATATATAGATATATTCTTTGGAATCAGGCTGCTGAACCAGGCAGCGATTAACATTTGTTCACCATTTAGAGGTGAGTCAGCCTCTGAGAAGCGTTTAAACCAGTGCAGAGACTACTGTATATTAACACATTAAAGACCAGGTTCATTGATCTATTTGTCTTTATGCTCAGCCTTAATAGAGCTCTTTCATCTCCGCTGTTGTGATTTTGTTGCTATTGATATGTTTTCACAGCTAGCTATATTGTGGCTAAATGTTCGTTTTGCCTCAACCAAATATCTTTTTACGCTCCACTTATCCCTTTGGGGACATTAAAATGTTATAGCATTGTTTACTACATAACAATATATCTACTCATTATGGCTTGAGTGTAAATTAAGGAAAAAAATGTATGGAACAATTAAAACAGGACAAGAAAAATGTATAGACAACGCACATTTTATTCAAACATGAAATGCAGTCTCAGCTTTGTTGTTTGTATGTCTATCAGCTGACAAAATATTAAACAGTAAGCAGTTATTTTGAAAGGAAATGGTTCCAAATTGTGTGCAGTTTGTATTGTTTTAATTACAATTAATTTTTATAGTTTTTCTTTGGCGTGACCTTTTGTAATGCCCTTTATGACATTTGGTTATTGGTTTGAATTATGAAAAATGTTGCTCAGTTAAAGGTATCTGTTGATTCAAACACACAAAACCAGTATGTAATCTTCCCTAAAAGGGTTTGTTGTACTTTGATGTAGATGTTAGAACTAGCATGTGAGTAGTAATCCATGGCTAACTAGACACACCAGCCGTACTAGGAAATCTACGCTAGGATATCTACATCTTTACAGGTTGTGTATAGTGACAATTTCTCTATATTACTTATGTCAGTTTTTTACCATTTAACTCTGATGTACTTTTTGCTCTGACAACATATTTTAACTGTCTGGGATCAATAAAATACAGATAATTAATTCATATCGTAATAATTGTAGTGAACAGTGATTGTGTGTGGAACCGGAAAGCAAATTATTTTATGATGATACTACATATATTCATCATATTCTGCAATGGTTAAGTTTGCACTATTTTTATGGAAGTCACCATAACTCATTATATCAACAAGAAAATACTTTATCGTGTACAAAGCAGAACCATAGACAATTGCTGTGCACCCCTCTCCTTCTGAGGTACAAAGGTAAGGGGTAACCCTTCCTTTTACAGTCCCCTAATTACTAGGTATTTACCCGGTAAAAACCTGGTAAATCATAGTGTATTACTGGGTAATTACCACTGGTAATAAGAAGGTAAATACAGAGGTAGTTACCCAGTAAATACATGGTTAATCATAGTGTATTACTGGGTAATTACCACTGGTAATAAGAAGGTAAATACAGAGGTAGTTACCCAGTAAATACATGGTAAATCATAGTGTATTACTGGGTAATTACCACTGGTAATAAGAAGGTAAATACAGAGGTAGTTACCCAGTAAATACATGGTAAATCATAGTGTATTACTGGGTATTTACCAATGGTAATAAGAAGGTAAATACAGAGGAATTATCCGGTAAATTATAGTGTGTTACTGTGTAATTACCACTGGTAATAAGAAGGTATATACAGAAGAATTACAGCTGAAGTACTAAGTTAAACCTCCACTATCACCCATCAACTCAACTAAGTACTGTGTAAATTACTTTTTCCTAGTTATTATTCATAGCTACACCCATTTAGAAAGGGTTTATTCGATTTACCTTAGAAACTATGGAATTACTTACCTGGTAACAAGCTCCGCAGGAAGTTTTCCTCTAGTTTCATGGTACATCTTCTTAAATACTGGGTACAAAGCCATTTGTTTCCATGGTGTTACCACGTTATTACCATATAATTTATAATGGATACATTCCATTGTCCATGCAGTCAACACAAACTTGTACCATGTACGTTCTGCGACGTTACCAAGTAAAACGCGACAATTTACCCGGTAAGTAAGCTGAAACTGTACTGTAAAAGGAAGCCTTGTTCGTTTCCATGGTATTACCAGGTTCTTACCATATAATTTGTAATACGTTATTCCCTTTTCCATGCAGTCAACACAAACTTGTACCATGTACGTTCTGCAACGTTACTAAGTAAAACGCGACAATTTACCCGGTAAGTAAGCTGAAACTGTACTGTAAAAGGAAGCCTCGTTTGTTTCCCTGGTATTACCAGGTTCTTACCATATAATTTGTAATACGTTATTCCCTTTTCCATGCAGTCAACACAAACTTGTACCATGTACGTTCTGCGACGTTACCAAGTAAAACCCGACAATTTACCCGGTAAGTAACCTGAAACTGTACTGTAAAAGGAAGCCTCGTTTGTTTCCATGGTATTACCAGGTTCTTACCATATAATTTGTAATACGTTATTCCCTTTTCCATGCAGTCAAAACAAACTTGTACCATGTACGTTCTGCGACGTTACCAAGTAAAACACGACAATTTACCCAGTAAGTAAGCTGAAACTGTACTGTAAAAGGAAGCTTTGTTTCCATGGTATTACCAGGCTCTTACCATATAAGTTGTAACTGGTTATTCCCTTTTCCATGCAATCAACACAAACCATATATGTTCTGCAACATCGTTCACCAGTAGTTAAGCACTTTAATTGTTGTTATAAAACCCCAAACCACTGTTGATGAAAGGCATATTAAAATTAAACAAAATCAAAGGCTTATCTTTCAAACAATGCATATCTCACAAACAGGCACTGAACACTGAAGAAATGGAACAAAAAAATGAGCCGTCCACATCAACTCAATTTAAATGTTACTGATGGTGTTTTCATAAAACACATGACATTGTTATGGCAAGTGACCACAAGGAAGACTGCTTCAACCTCTTCAATTTGAATAAGCGGTGAATGCCGCAATCTGCCTAATGGAGCATCTTTGTGGTCATTCGCAAACCAATGAGTCCACTCGATGAATGAGAGATGACTCTTTAGTGTCTTCTCTGTGAGGTATCCCTGCAGTCTCCACATCTGGGATTTGAAGGCTGACCAAGACCTGAACAGGTACCTCCAAATCTCCCCTTCCATACTGTAATAAAGAATCAGAAGACAAGAAAATAAACATTAGGACTGTCAATTAATTAACATTTCTAGAACATGTAGAACTCAAAGATTATTTTGTTTATTAGTTAAAAAAGGATGCTGGTCCTCTGGCCATTGTGTTTGGTCATATTGAAAAGAGAAAAAGGCATAGCCATAAATACAGTTAATAGGACGGGAGGGGACAGGCTGTTACCTCCGGTTAGCACTTTAACATCGAGCTAGCGGAGCTTCTGTCATTCAACTAACTCGGACATGTTGTTTAAAACCTATAACACCCAATTTATTAAAATATCCGGATTTAATCGGGCTCTCTCCCATAAGTACAGTTAATAGGACGGGAAGAGACAGGCTCTGTTAGCCCCGGCTAGCGCGATGCTAAAGAGCAGCTCTACCGGAGCATGCCACCTCAACAGGTGCAAGTTAGCCTCCGGTTTGATATTCGCCAGATATTCGGTTTACCACCCAATCGGATTCATCAACATAAGTGCAATACATTACGGGCTTAGTATGTTGAGGACGGTGCATCGCGAAAATCACAAACACATGTTGTCGCCATTGATGTCTGTGCAACAACGTCATTTACGTTTTGGCTGCTACCTGTTTTAGGGACCGTCAACAACTTACACTCACCGACTGGTGGCAGAGACGTTACCATGGAATTGTTTCTGGAAATAAATCATATAAAATAATATAGAAATCACTAAAAAATACATTTTGTCACCTGATTGTAGTATTAGTTGCCAATGGTGGGCTGCTACTTACTGCAGGTAACTTTGCTAATACATTATATTATTGTTAAACGGGATGCAATTAATAATTTCAAATATAATTTAGTCGATTTTTGTCGAATATTAAACTATTAACTTCATTATGATTAACTATATTGCAATATATTTGTGTGAATAATCTCCTGAAACAATTCCATGGTAACGTCTCTGCCACCAGTCGGTGAGTGTAATTTGTTGACGGTCCCTAAAACAGGTAGCAGCCAGAAGTAAATTACGTTGTTGCACAGACATTGATGGCGCCAACATGTGTTTGTGATTTTCGCGATACGGTGTCCTAAACCGTCCTCAACATACTAAGCCCGTAATGTATTGCACTTATGTTCATGAATCCGATTAGGTGGTAAACCGAATATCAAACCGGAGGCTAACTTGCACCTGTTGAGGTGGCATGCTCCGGTAGAGCTGCTCTTTAGCATCGCGCTAACCGGGGCTAACAGAGCCTGTCTCTTCCCGTCCTATTAACTGTACTTATGGGAGAGAGCCCGATTAAATCCGGATATTTTAATAAATTCGGTGTTATAGGTTTTAAACAACATGTCCGAGTTATTTGAATGACAGAAGCTCCGCTAGCTCGATGCTAAAGGGCTAACCGGAGGTAACAGCCTGTCCCCTCCCGTCCTATTAACTGTATTTATGGCTATGCCTTTTTCTCTTTTCAATATGACCAAACACAATGGCCAGAGGACCAGCATCCTTTCTTAACTGATAAACAAAATAATCTTTGAGTTCTACATGTTCTAGAAATGTTCATTAATTGACTGTCCTAATGTTTATTTTCTTGTCTTCTGATTCTTTATTACAGTATGGAAGGGGAGATTTGGAGGTACCTGGTCAGGTCTTGGTCAGCCTTCAAATCCCAGATGTGGAGACTGCAGGGATACCTCACAGAGAATACACTAAAGAGTCATCTCTCATTCATCGAGTGGACTCATTGGTTTGCGAATGACCACAAAGATGCTCCCATAGGCAGATTGCTGCATGGCATTCACCACTTATTCAAATTGTAGAGTTTGAAGCAGTCTTCCTTGTGGTCACTTGCCATAACACTGTCATGTTTATTATGAAAACACCATCAGTAACATTTAAATTGAGTTGATGTGGACGGCTCTTTTTTTGTCCGATTTCTTCAGTGTTCAGTGCCCGTTTGTGAGATATGCATTGTTTGAAAGATAAGCCTTTGATTTTGTTTAATTTTAATATGCCTTTCATCAACAGTGGTTTGGGATTTTATAACAACAATTAAAGTGCTTAACTACTGGTGAACGATGTTGCAGAACATATATGGTTTGTGTTGATTGCATGGAGAAGGGAATAACCAGTTACAACTTGTATGGTAAGAGCCTTGTAATACCATGGAAACAAACAAGGCTTCCTTTTGCAGTACAGTTTCAGCTAACTTACTGGGTAAATTGTCGTGTTTTACTTGGTAACGTCGCAGAACTCACATGGTACAAGTTTGTGTTGACTGCATGGAAAAGGGAATAATGTATTACAAATTATATGGTAAGAACCTGGTAATACCATGGAAACAAACGAGGCTTCCTTTTACAGTACAGTTTCAGCTTAATTACTGGGTAAATTGTTGTGTTTTACTTGGTAACGTCGCAGAACGTACATGGTACCAGTTTGTTTTGACTGCATGGAAAAGGGAATAACGTATTACAAATTATATGGTAAGAACCTGGTAATACCATGGAAACAAACAAGGCTTCCTTTTACAGTACAGTTTCAGGTTACTTACCGGGTAAATTGTCGGGTTTTACTTGGTAACGTCGCAGAACGTACATGGTACAAGTTTGTGTTGACTGCATGGAAAAGGGAATAACGTATTACAAATTATATGGTAAGAACCTGGTAATACCATGGAAACAAACGAGGCTTCCTTTTACAGTACAGTTTCAGCTTACTTACCGGGTAAATTGTCGGGTTTTACTTGGTAACGTCGCAGAACGTACATGGTACAAGTTTGTGTTGACTGCATGGAAAAGGGAATAACATATTACAAATTATATGGTAAGAACCTGGTAATACCATGGAAACAAACAAGGCTTCCTTTTACAGTACAGTTTCAGGTTACTTACCGGGTAAATTGTCGCGTTTTACTTGGTAACGTCGCAGAACGTACATGGTACAAGTTTGTGTTGACTGCATGGAAAAGGGAATAACGTATTACAAATTATATGGTAAGAACCTGGTAATACCATGGAAACAAACGAGGCTTCCTTTTACAGTACAGTTTCAGCTTACTTACCGGGTAAATTGTCGCGTTTTACTTGGTAACGTCGCAGAACGTACATGGTACAAGTTTGTGTTGACTGCATGGACAATGGAATGTATCCATTATAAATTATATGGTAATAACGTGGTAACACCATGGAAACAAACGGCTTTGTACCCAGTATTTAAGAAGATGTACCATGAAACTAGAGGAAAACTGTTCCTGCGGAGCTTGTTACCAGGTAAGTAATTCCGTAGTTTCTAAGGTAAATCAAATAAACCCTTTCTGAATGGGTGTAGCTATGAATAATAACTAAGAAAAAGTAATTTACACAGTACTTAGTTGAGTTGATGGGTAATAGTGGAGGTTTAACTTGGTACTTCAGCTGTAATTCTTTTGTATATACCTTCTTATTACCAGTGGTAATTACACAGTAACACACTATAATTTACCGGATAATTCCTCTGTATTTACCTTCTTATTACCAGTGGTAAATACCCAGTAATACACTATGATTTACCATGTATTTACTGGGTAACTACCTCTGTATTTACCTTCTTATTACCAGTGGTAATTACCCAGTAATACACTTTGATTTACCATGTATTTACTGGGTAACTACCTCTGTATTTACCTTCTTATTACCAGTGGTAATTACCCAGTAATACACTATGATTGACCATGTATTTACTGGGTAACTACCTCTGTATTTACCTTCTTATTACCAGTGGTAATTACCCAGTAATACACTATGATTTACCAAGTTTTTACCGGGTAAATACCTAGTAATTAGGGGACTGTAAAAGGAAGGGTTACCAGGTAAGGAGGCATCGACATAGTTAGAGAGATTTTGCAGCTGCCTTATGCAACTCGAGCCCAGGTTGTGTGCCTTCAGAAGGCATTTGGACCATTCAGACCATTCCTTCAGTGTTGTTAATTGGAGACAGGTAGTGAATTCATAATGGGGTTGACATATTCTTTGCAGTATGAACACCTAATTTTGATTTAGAACGACTAAATGTCGTATGAGATAAAATAAGTTACAACTAACTAAAAGAGTGCTAGGAAAAAGAAAAAATTTAAATACACAAACCGGACAGCATATTCATTCTTAGATACATTGAAGAATTCCTTTGCTTGCATTGAAACAACACATGAAGATAATAGGGATATTATTATATATATTCTGAATATATCACCGTATACAAGTGTCCTCTCTAATGAATCAGGTCAAGATTTTTTTTCAATGACCATTACAGATAAAGTCAACTAACACTATGATGAAGATTATCTATTTCATTCGTAGTATGCAATGCACAAGAGAGTACAAATGGATCCCTTTATACTCAACAAAGGGATGCATGTATTTGATGATGGTCAAGTGGATATTAAGCCAAATATGTAAAACGCCTTTGATTGAGTTCAAAAGTAATCTAAATCAATCGAATCAGAAACTTGAACAAGTGTACATATTCCTCATGTGTACCTTTGTGTTTCTAATATGTTCAATGTGGAGCAAATAGAAAATGCCAAGGAGCGATAAAAGTAAAATATATGCCTTCGTTTGAAATCAATATCAAACATGTAGCTTGAGACAACTCAAAAAGTTTCATTAAGCTAGAACATGAAATGCATTATCACAGTGACTCTTCGGAGCATTAAACATGACATGAAACATAATGTTTCACTCACTCAGACAGCATGGTGACTGAACCCGTGTTGATCTAGCCATTTATTTCCATTTGGAATGTGACCCTTTGATATTATGTCTATGGATTTTGAGTGCATGTAACATATGTGTGTGGTGTGCATGCGTGCGTGTGCGAGAGTCTGTGCGTGTGTCTTAGTGTGTGTCTGTGTGTGTGTGTGTGTGTGTGTAAATGTCAGCCTGTCATTGCAGCCACGTCAGTGAGTGCTGGTGTTTTGTGATGGACAGGTGTGACATTTAACTTTAGTTTTTTAGACCAGAAACCCATCCATCTCTGTCACAGACACATACATAGGAATATGCACGGACATGCACCAGCCCACCTTCCCGCACACACACACACACATACACACGCACACACACGCGCACGCACGCACGCACGCACGCACGCACGCACGCACGCACGCACGCACGCACTCACGCACGCACGCACGCACGCACGCACACACACACACACACACACACACACACACACAAACACACACACACACACACACACACACACACACACACACACACACACACACACACACACACACACACACACACACACACACTCACACACAGCTTAAATTCACAAACACATACTTACCGAAGGAAATTAAAAGTAAGCCTTCCATTATTTCATCCACTACAACCTGCAATGCTAACACTAGTGCGGGTGTTTAACCTAGCGGTTTGTTTGGCTAAATTTCGATACAGCAGCTACGTGTGTCTCCGGTGACAGACGACAGGACAGATCATTGCCTTCACACAAGAAACAAATTATGTGTGCCTTTGTTTGATGGTTAGGATTCTGAAAACCTTTCGAAAAATGTGCAGCTCCGGGGTGGCATTTAACTACAACGTGCGGTGCCTCTGGTGATATTTGAACCCAGTATCACGCAATTTCGTGCTCATGCGCACAAACGTTAATCTATTGAAATGTGTCCCAGAGCACAATTGTCCGACTTTTTCGTGCTACACAGAACGAAATGTAAACCAATGCATTCTGAATTGTATAGACAGATAATCCAATAATGCAATACTTCTTTCTGACAGTCTGCTCTCTCTGTAAAGGGGGCCAAACTTTGGAACTCTCTACCCACTGAGTTAAAATTAGAGACCAATAGTAAAGCTTTAAACAAAGGACTCAAACAGTGGCTAAAATCTAATCAACAGTGCACACATGAATAGTTCTTAACTGGTTTACTTGCTCATATTGCCTTTGCTCTGTTGCCCTTTTATGTTCCAGATTGAAAATTGCTTGCATTCCTTTGACTTCTTTATATTTGTATTTCTTTGTTATTTTAATTTCCCTTTATTTAATTGCTTTATCTTTTCAGAAGCTGCCTATGGACAAGTGTTGCATATTAGCACTTGTGCTAAAACACTTAAACAATGCATCTGGTCTGTCCAATGTAATGCTATATCCATATCAAATTAACTCTAAATAAAATATATATGTAAGGGATATGTATAGAATGCCGGTCATTATCAGGAAAGTAAGCCCCGACAGGGCGAACATGAATCCGACGCCCAGCGGAGGTGTCTTGCTTCGCCCTGAAGGGGCTTATTACACGGCTACTTGCCAAAATGAAAAAAAAACTTCACATGGTGTGTCTTTTAAAAAAAAGATTGTCACCAGCATTCGTAGTGTTGATCAGCAGGAAAATAGTCTGCCAAAGACGTTGACATCGCTTAGCAACCGAAGTCGCTGTGGTTGATAAGTTACCGGAGTACTTGCGGATTGATACCAAAGAAGTCATTAGAGGCAAAAAATACTTTGCTTTCCTTGACAGCGGTCAATTGTACTTAGCAGCTTATCAAATATATTTCACCGCTGGAAGTAATTCATAAGTTACTTTTGTAATGAACTTGACTCGTCGTTCGGCTTGTTACGTCACTCTGAGAGATGTGCATTGACCGATTTTATAGTGACACAGCCTATAACCTTTTCTTTAAAGCAAAACACCAAGCTCATTGATTTAACGAGGCAGGGTTATTTCAAACAATGAATTAAGTATCGTGTGAGAGGTCATTCCTCCTCCTGAGTGTGCTTGCAATTGATGTTTAGTGTACCACTAATGTCCAAAAGAACCCCCCAACCCCTCCCCATATGAAGAATTGTTGCCAGGTCCCAGTGGTGCTGGTGACATATATATGAAAGAGGGCATTCAAATATACTAAAATGATAAATTACGAGGCCAAAGCCCTATAGGAAGTGATGCAATAGGTGACCGAGTCCAGGACATTAACAAGTAAGCTATAGACCTGGGGTCTCTTTTATATCAAAGGGGGTCTCAAAGGACGCATAATATTATCAACTTGGGGGCTCCAGCCCTACAGGAAAGGCTCACACAGCATCATCAAATGATCCATTGAAACGCATTGGCAATAAGCCGTTGCTAGAAATCTATCTAAATTACTTGTCCATTAGACCTTGAACCAGGGTGAGTCGTGGGATTACACTGTGAAAATTGTTGGTCTCTGGGTAAAAGCCGGCAATAACCCTAACCCTGACACAAAAGCTCAGACCCAGTGTGGAGCACGAACAATACGTTTCACTTTTTGAGGAGGTTTGCTTCAAAAATCGGAAATATTGAGATATATATAATTAGAGTGTGCACTGACTGTACTATCTGCGCACACCCCTTCTGAAGTCTCTCTCTCTCTCTCCCTCTCTCTCTTTCTCTCTCGCTCTCGTCTCGTTTCGTTTTATGGAGCACGATAATTGTCTGAGAAACGCTCCCATTCAAAATGCATTGGTTTACATTTCGTTCTGTGGAGCATGTATGAAAATATCGGAAATATTGACATATATATAACTAGAGGGTTTACTGTACTGACTGCGCACACTCTCTCTCTCTCTCTCTCTCTCTCTCTCTCTCTCTCTCTCTCTCTCTCTCTCTCTCTGTCCTCTGAGAAGCGCTTCCATTTAAAATGCATGGGTTTACATTTCATTCTGTGCAGCACGAAAAAAGTCAATCGTGCTCTGGGACACGATTCAATCGAAGCACGAAATCGTGTGATACCGGGTTGGATATTGCCATCGGAGAAGTCACCATGTTCACACACTAGATCAACTTTCCCTCAAAAATAAGCCCCCCCCCCTTCAAAAAAACAACAACAACGGTTTGTACACCAAGTGGGTGTTTGAAATTACCCAGCAGTCCTCTTTTGGCCAATTTATTTTTATGTTTTTGTTTATTTGAAGGGAAATAAGTATTTTGTAATCACATAATCGCAGCGGGTCGGTATAGTCCCTCCCTTAAGCATCGAAATAAAACTTGTTAAAAACGGTGGAATGACAGGAGAGGGAAAAGGCCCTGTGTGCTGTAATACTCTGACGGTGAGCATGCCAAAGCTGCCGTTTGGAAGGAAAGTCCTCTGTGGGGATGTGGGTGTGGGGCGGTGGTCTTGATGGCTTTGGAACACGGCCACTAAGACGAGCTAAGCAACCTCTATGGTCTCAACAGCAAGCCTGACGGCAGCATAATGGGCATTAGAGGGGGATTTTACCCAAATCTGTCCTGTACAGACAACTGGAGGCCAGCTCTGTGAAAAGTGATGTGAGTTGTTGGTGGTGGTGCTGTACGTTGTGGTGGTGGTGGTGGTGGTGGTGGTGGTGGTGGTATTGGGGGTTATGCTGTGCACACATGTCCTTGCATGTGTGAAGGGGCAAGGCAGTCAAACTTGACAAGCTGAATGTGTGCGTGTGTGTGTGTGTGTGTGTGTGTGTGTGTGTGTGTGTGTGTGTGTGTGTGTGTGTGTGTGTGTGTGTGTGTGTGTGTGTGTGTGTGTGTGTGTGTGTGTGTGTGTCTATGTATCTATGCAGCTAAATGTGTGTGTGTATGTGTGTGTGTGTGTGTGTGTGTGTGTGTGTGTGTGTGTGTGTGTGTGTGTGTGTGCTGCCCTATGTGTGTGTGTGTGTGTGTAGGTGTGTTTGTGTGTGTGTGTGTGTGTGTGTGCGGCCGTGTGTTTGTGTGTATGTGTCTATGTGTGTGCGGCCGTGTGTATGTGTCTATGTGTGTGCGGCCGTGTGTTTGTGTGTATGTGTGTAAGGCTGTGTGTGCAATACAGATTAGTGGCACATTCTCTACAACAGATAAAACTAATGAACTCAATTCTGAGCTTTTTCAATGAGAGCTGTCAAGAACTAATTAATGCTTCATTGGTTTATCGCTGTATGAGCAGGAAAATAGATCATACACATCATGGTTTTAATTGACTTTATCTGCAAAAGTCACAGAAATATGACTCCTGGGGCCGATTCATTAAAGAGGACATTTCTATATGATGACATTTATCCATATTGTCCTCATTAAATTCATTTGTATCTCCAGCCCTAAGGCTGAGCATAAGATAATCCAGTCTAAACTCAGGACATATTCAATGGATGTCCTCATTTAATGTTAAAAAATAAAAATACATAAATACATTATTTGGGCTTAAAACACTCACTCATACTCACTTATTTTCTCTCATGAGGGACATGTAATGGTTGTAAATTACAGACATGCTCCAATACCCCAGGAAAACAAATGTTTGCACCCTTATGAAATCACTACATAACGGTCTCCAATGAAAAACACTGGATGGATTTCTTCTTGGCTCTCTGTGGTTCAAATACATTCTAAAGTGACACAACATGGCCTGGAGTTGGATATGGCAGCTGTGAAATCTATCTCTCTCTCTCCATATCTATCTCTCTCTCTCTCACACCCACACTATCCCCTACAATTGGGAGACATAGACAGGGAGTGTGTGGGAGACAGTCAATTTGAAGCACTCTTTCCCAAAATGTGGAGACAGTGCTTTAAATTGACCACTGCTACTCATGCTCAAGTGCTGCTCCTCATCGTCACAATTGTGCAGGATAATCAGAGCAAATCCGATTTGGGCTATATATGCATTCTCCAACTGGCTCCGCAAAACACTGCAGCATTCTCTTTCTATCTCACTTGCTATTATGCTTGCAGCCATAATCACATTAGCATAATGTGAATATGAATGAGAAAAGTGCTAAAGTTCTCTAGCGGGTTTACAGTAGACTGAATTCCATCCTCTGTGTGTGTGAACCCGTCGGCACCATTCTGACAACACTTGGTGGTTAAATATTACATCATAATAATAACAACAGTGATTTGTTGATTAATATAATAACTCTGGATCCAGCATGTACTAAATCTTGCTCTCCTTCTCTCCTTCTCTCTCTCTCTCTCTCTCTCTCTCTCTCTGTCTCTCTCTCTCTGTTGCTCTTTCACTTGTCATCTTTAAAAGTTTGCCAAATCAAACTGAAGTGAAAAAGAAAAAAAGTTTGCAAATAATGGCCACAAAGCTCTTCAAGTGAATTGCAGATTTTGTAATATTGAATGCAGAATGCCTCAAATTGGCCTTTCTTCTCTGCGTGGTTTGTTGTTGGATGAAAATATTGGGCAATTACTGTCTATTCAAAAGCTCAAACTTGATTCCACTGTTGAGGTCAGTTGAATAAGACCCAATAGCAAAATAGACCTTCATTGGCAACTCTGTAAGGGGGCTTGCTGTCAAATCACTATTTAGCTATTGAGTTCTTTGAGAAAGTGCCACGGCAATATAATTAATCATAATAAGAAATAACCTCACAAACACATTTTGCACATTTCCGTCTATGATTTAGAATGGTGTTGACAGAAGCAGCAGGATATGGACATGAATCTAGGGAGGAGACAGCTGTGTCCCTTCTGTGTGTGGTCCTGACCTGAATGCCAGGCGGCAGGCTGAAGGCTCCTGTGGGGCGACAACAGTGTTGTATGGAGCACCCTACAGGTTGGCCAGGGAGACCAGGGACTTGAGCGCTCATTTTACAGCCTCAATGGTTTAACTCAATGACCTCTCTTAATTACGAAAGCTTTCTCAGAAAAAAAAAACTCCATCACATTTGGCGAGAGGACTCCAATACTGACCGCTCGATTGCCCTAGTTCACACTTTATCCCTTTATGATTGGTCAATGGTCCAAAGTCATTTTGTTGTTTTGTTTGGTTTGCTTGCTTGCTTGCTTTTTTACTCCAAATCTGCCACAGGCATTTCTGCTCCTTGCAGCTGCTCAGCTATGGCACATACACTCACCAGCAGTGAGGCGGATTTACTGCTGGCAGCCACGGCTACAGTCAGTCTCTCTTCTCCAGTCAGAGAGACATTTTCGAGGTCGACCGAGGCCTCAGCTCTCCACGTTGACGGATTCAAGACAATTTGGGCAAGAAACGATATAAGGAGAAGGGTAATTTGAAATCATGAGGGTTTTATCCAAAATGTAAATATATTCAAATAGCCTGAACTGGACTTGTTCTTGTTATAATACAAATTTAATAATTAATCTTACTTCTCCAGCAGGGACTCGAGGTTGTTTAGCATTTAGTGTGGGGATTTGCTTTTTGTGTCTCTTCCACAGAGATATCTCCACCAAAATGATATGTCTACCACAGAGATATGTCATCCCTTAGGTCTAATCCAAAGTAATTTGTAATTGGTTTAGAGGTACTTCTTGGCTGAATGTCTTTCATTAATTTATCAGTGTATCACTAGATTCAGTGGGGGGGAAAAGGTTCAAGTTGGCCATTGCCTCCTAGTAAGCCGCATAGGTTTTATGAGATTCTGATTGTCCTACTCAGCTTTTTGGACCACATTAGGAATGCGAGATCTCATGGATGGATGTTGTGAACAAAATAGGTTATTCTGGGCAAGGAAGGCTGATTCCATTTATTTACCTAACTTCTCCAGCAGGTTAGAGATGGGCCCTTGCAGCTAGTTTGGTGATGTTTGTGGATCCATGGAGTCCATATTAAACACACAATCACATTCAGCTTCACAATGATAATGATAAATGTTAATTCAATGTTTTACGAATTGATAAATGGGACTTACTGATAAAGAGGTCCATTAGTATCCTAATAATTACTCAATCTGGCATTTCTAAAATGCTGTTAACATAAAGTTTCATTTTGTTATTAGAAATTAATCTAACACATATATTGTGTTCCCATATTAGAGGACTATAACTCTAATGCAAATTTGAATATTTAACAATCCTACTAAGAGATTTGATTAAACTTGTGTCCAGGCAATCCCCAACAACAGAATAATTAATAATGTTCAGTATGTCTGTGGTTTGTGTGACTAGAGATGGTATGTTATCTGTAATTTACCACCTCAACTGTGTGAGGCCTTTCTTGAGGTATTTAGCATTTTCCCCGCTAAAGAAGTGCACCATTGACGATTTCTCCAATGACATAGTAATTGTGTTGTATAACTTTTATTCATAGCAAGAGAAGATCTATTCATGTATGTGAGCATGTAGAGGGAGAAACATAATGTAAACACACTTTCTCTGATCACCTCACATTTAAAATAAATGTTTATGTCTTGTCCCTGGACTGTATCTGCTTCCTGTTGTCCAGTCCATAACAGGTGGTTTTGTAAGAATTATGAGCATAACACAAACCCACACAATGTGTTTTTTTCTCCGGGTTTCAGTTAAATACTGAAAAACCTAGATATTGCAATTTTGCAAAATTGACTCTTCTGTGGCTTCTCAGTTGTGGAACCCATATTACACAATTACAAATTAAAGTATGTGTCTATCTTTTATCTGTAATGATTATGATACAATATATTATGACAACTATAAATATGTGAGACATTTCTTATAATCCTAGATTTTAACTTGCGCTATGGATTATCAGCCTTAATGATTCAAATTATATTCCACATATTACCATAATGACGGCATTAATCACCGGAGGACCCTAATCTTTTTAAGTGATGAATCCATTATGTACAAGGGCCTCTTAATGTCTGTTTTTAATAAATTAACAAATAAAATAGTATAATTGTCAAATGTCTATCAGGTTTCTTCTTCAGATGGGTTTAATGGGCCAAAGCTAAATACATCCCTTACCCTCCTATTATTACAAAGGATCACTATTCAAATCAGAATAAGTTATATATTTTTGTGAGTGCACAATGGATCTGTCAAAAGCTGTAGACGGACAGATAAACAATGAATGCTATGTACATTAATATATTCAAATAGCATTATGAAAGGTTCATGCTATTGTTATATCTCTGACGGATTGAAAAACCTTAAATGATTTCAGTCAAAGGCCATATCTCACTGCATAGCATCTTTATAGCTCTTCGATTAATGTGCCCAGTTAAAATTATCGTAAATGCATCGGCAACCTGTGTTTTAGCGGTTGGCTGGAAGAGTTGCAGAGCATCTTGAAAAAGGAAGCATAGTTTGGAATGTGTACAAGCACCCTTTAATCACTCTCCAAATTAATTGCTGAGGTGTTAATAGGATATTTAAATTTTCATGCTGGACGGCAACTTTAATGCATAAATAGTTTGTAGCTTGAGACTGTGTGTTTGTGTGTGTGTGTGTGTGTGTGTGAGTGTGTGTGTGTGTGTGTGTGTGTGTGTGTGTGTGTGTGTGTGTGTGTGTGTGTGTGTGTGTGTGTGTGTCTGTGTGTGTCTGTGTGTGTGTGTGTGTGTGTGTGTGTGTGTGTGTGTGTGTGTGTGTGTGTGTGTGTGTGTGTGTGTGTGCATGTGTGTGTGTGCGTGTGTGTGTGTGTGTGTGTGTGTGTGTGTGTGTGTGTGTGTGTGTGTGTGTGTGTGTCTGCGTGAGTCTGTGTGTGTGTGTGTGTGTGCATTCGTGTGTGTGTTTTGTTTCTTTCCTTTTCAATCCTTTCTCATTAATATGTTTGACAACCATGTCTCCATGCATGGGTGGTGGTTATGACACAATTGCTAATGTTACGCCATGTGAATCCTAAACATATTAGAAGAGCTTTATGTGCATGCTATTCGTAAAGGCAGAATATTGTGCAGATTATTGTATGTCAGCCTGAGGTGAACCATTATTCAATAATGTAAATACTCTAGTGTAAATACATTCAAAACTTTATTTATTACATTCAAATAAATGTCCGTTCAAAAACAATTTCCGTTCCAGAAAAACTCTAACCACCACAACAACTATTTCACAAATGTCCAGATTTGTGCCATCAGCAAGCATAACAAGTTTATCAACCCATACAGTGCAGATCTAATTATTGAGAGAAGGTGTAGCAGGTATATAAGATATATGTAAGCATTCCACCAAAATTCCCTCACGTTTTATTTATTACTTTTATTTTGTGATCTTTTCTGTAAATAGTTTGTTTGGGAGCTTTTGTTATTTTATTTTGAAGTCTCGGTTGTGACGTCATCTTCCTGCGTTGCGCTCACCATTCCTCACTTGTTGTTTTGATGCTGTGAGGAGACTGACGTGCTGCATTGTCCTGTGTATTAATGCTGCTGCATTATTTGTGCATTTATTTCCCGCAGAAATAAATACGCCACTGTCGCCACAGTTCGGCTAAAGTGAAACACTGAGTCCCTGTGTCCTACTCCATACCACAACACACAACGCAGAGCCAGACCGGCTACATTGGTGCCGTGACCCGGATCGACGTCGTGGACGAACACCAGCTTGGTCACCGGAGGTTGTTGGACGTCAGAACAACGACGAATGAAAAAAGGTTTCCTTAAGAGGGTTGCATTTGAGTGACTTTGTCACAGTTTGAGGACATTTGGGGGATTTGGTTTATTTATTTTTGTTTCATTTTCTTATAAAGAAAAGAAATGTACAGTGTCAAATGAAGGAAAGGAATACAAAGTACTTTACGTGGTTTAATGTGAGTCAGTATTTTCATTGTTTTCGTTGACATTGACCAAACTATTTAAGAAAAATGGATTCCAATGTTGAAAATGGGACTGCTATTCGTACTGTTGATTCTGTTTCCGGGAGGGGGGCACAGATGTCCACCTCTCCAGTTGCTGATTTGGGGAGGGGGACACAGCTATTGAACTCTTTTGGGAGGGGGGCACAGTTGTTTAACTCTCCAGTTGCAAGTCCAGGTGACGTGAGGTCACCAGCGTTCCACTCCACCCGTCGAGTTGATGTCCAAGACAATGTGGCTTCCTCAGTTTTCACCTCCACCAATCTACCTAGTTACACACCACTTACTCACAGACCTACTTTTTCACTTTCGGCCATCCCAGACAGGAGTGACCCAGCTTTGAGTGATCTCATCACGCACATCGCCCAGCAAGTAGGACAGTCTATATCAGCTCAGTTGAAGGGAGTGAGTCAGGGGGATGAAGGTGCTCAAGCACGAGTCGAGAACTCAGGCGCAGGCCAGTCGCTCGTTGACTCCACACTTGACTTGACAACCTGACTGGTGTGAAGTTAGTCATGCAGTCCGATGTGAGAGAGCCTCCTGTGTACAGAGGGGATGGGTCCGACAAGCTTTCGGTACATGAGTGGAAAGAGCTCATGGTCAGCTACTTGAGAAGAAGACATGTGGAGCTGGGAGAGCAGCACCAGGAGATGTTGTCTAGATTAATGTGGAAAGCCAGAGACATTGTGAAGATAACACTCCGTAGCAATTCTTCCCTGAAGCCTCATGAGAACCCAAAAGTAATTATTAACATACAGAAACAGCATTTCAGTGGTGTGGCGTGTTCCAGTATGCCTCTTGCAGACTTCGATAGCAAAGTGCCTGTAGCAGGAGAGAACCCAGTGGAGTACTGAATCCGCCTTAACAAGGCTGTTGATGCAGCTGAGGAGGGTTTGAGCAGACAGGGGCGGCATATTGATGATCTCAGTCGAGAGGTAACCATGATGTTTGTCAAGTACTGTCCCGATCCCTCCCTTGCTACAGTGCTACGGTTCAAAGCGCCAGAGAAATGGACAGCTGGTGAAATACAGGAGCACGTTGACCGTTATCAGATCGACATGAGAGAACAGCTGAATACCAGACCAAACCGTCATGAACAGTGTTATGTGAAAGTGTGCAGTGCAGCAACGGCTGGTGTGAAGATAATAGCACAGAACACACACAGAGTTGAGCCAAATGATGAGCTATTCTATGCTCCAGTCGATGTGAATAATATGTTCCAGATGCAAGGAATGCTTGATTCAGGTTCCATGGCCTGTACTTTCAGTGGAGAACCAGAGGAGAGGAGAGTGAGAAAGTGCTGTCAGGACCAAAACCGATGACACAGGAAGTGGTTTTAGTGGGCTGTGGAGGGAAGCTCACTAAACCGAAGTGTATGTATGAGGTTGAACTGAAGGTGTATGGGTTGAGCTGTATCGTTCCTGTTCTGATGGTGCCAGGCCAGCGAGATGATCTCAACATCGGCACGAATGTGATCAAGTTTCTCATGCTCCAGTTGAAGAACAGTGATGATTACTGGCGGCTTATCTCTTTTCGCAACCTTTCCTCATCCCCTTTGTGTGAGAAGTTCTTGGACCTCATGGCAAACACGTCATGTTGGAGGGGTGAGGAGCTACCGGACAAGATTGGCACAGTCAAGCTCAAACACTCAGTTACTCTTCTAGCGATGCAAGAGCAGCTGGTCTGGGGTAAGCTGCCTAACAATGCGCCCATGTCACCGGGAAGCACTGTGCTGGTTGAACCAACCTCATCCAAGTCCATGCCACGTAACATCATGGTTGACCGTGTCGTGACACCTCTGTGGGGGGTCCCCATGGGGGTCCCCATGAAGGTCACCAATCTGTCTGATAGACCAGTTACGCTGAAGAGGAACTGTAATCTGGCAGATGTGTCCCCTTGTCTAGCTGTGGAAGATTTTGAGCTCCTCCAAGGCTATAGCCAGATTGACACAGCTGTTCCAGGCAAGCGTCATACACCAGTCCTCAGTCCTTCAGGTCTCGAACAGAGATTGCAAGATGTTGGCCTTGACAACCTTGACATACAGCCTTGTCAGACTAGCCCCGCAGGAACTGTGAAGTTAGTCCAGCTGCTCGAATGCTACAACGATGTCTTTTCCAAGCACGAAATGGATTGCGGTGAGGCAAAGGGCTTTGTCCACCGCATTCGACTAACATATGATCGTCCATTCCGCCTCCCCTACCAGAAAGTACCCCCTGCTCACTACCAGAAGCTACGTTAAGTGTTGACAGACATGGAGGAGTAAGGGATACTTCGGAAGTCTGTGAGTGATTATGCCTCATCGCTAGTGATGGTATGGAAAAAGGATGGAAACTTGTGGATCTGCACCGATTTCCGGTGGTTGAATGCGAAAACACTCAAGGACGCCCATCCCCTTCCACACCAGTCGGACTGCTTGGCTGCCTTGGGAGGGAACACCTACTTCAGCACAATGGATTTAAAGATCCCATGCCATTCTATTTTATGATGCTTTAATATAGGTATTAGTGGGCCACAAACACAGTATTCAAAGACGTCCCCGAAATTCAGCTGTGGTGCAGAGTTACAGTCACTCCGAAACAGTCGCACATTGAGCTTCCCCCAAACGCGCTGTTTCGGTGGGCGTGTCGAGGCAGGTCAAGGAGGGGGGTGGGGGTGTGGCCCTGAGCAGCTTGTAGCCACTACCATGCGCTCTGTATACGGTGGGCGTGTCAAGGCAGGTCAAGGAGGGGGGTGGGGGTGTGGCCCTGAGCAGCTTGTAGCCACTGACATTACCATGCGCTCTGTTTACGGTGGATGTATCGCAATGGCTCGTAGAAACCCATATTATACATAGATATCTATATCATATAATATATAATATTATCACCTGGCCCTGAGCAGCTTGTAGCCACGGTACCATGCGCTGTTTACGGTGGATGTATCGCAATGGCTCTAAGAGACCCATATTATACATAGATATCTATATCATATAATATATAATATATATTATCACGGCCAAAAGCTGTGTGAGCCTCCAGACGATAGGTTATTATGAATCTCAAACGACCGCGTCTACTTCAGATTGATGTGGAAGTGGAAGAACCAGAGACGTCGGAGAACCCGACGAAGTCCTTTGTGATTCATTATATCGTCTGGACGCGCACACAGCTTTTGGCCGTGATGTATTATTTGATATAGATATCTATGTATTATATGATATTATTTAGATATAGAGCAGAGCTCCAGGTCTGTAACGCAAGTGTTGTACACTTCCTTGTTATTTGGATAACCGTTCTGCTGTTGGTGTGATGGCATAACACGTCGGACTCTCGTCTCTGGTATTTCTACAACGAGACTCGTATTGGGGGTTATCTCAGCCATGGTTGAGAATGAATTGGGGGAAAGGAACTTTGGCTTTGACTCCCTGAAGTAGGCTACATGAACCACGACATGGAGGAGAAAGGGATTGTTGGCCGCGAATGTATCCCGCTTGAGCCCTGCTTCCCGCCGCCTCGGCAGCGGTCAGCGCTAATCACCGCATCCTGAAGCCGAGGCGGTGGTCCATAGGCTCCGGCGGGAGACGACCGCGGTCAACAATCCCTTTCTCCTCCATGTCGTGGTTCATGACTTCAGGGAGTCAAAGCCAAAGTTCCTTTCCCCCAATTCATTCTCAACCATGGCTGAGATAACCCCCACTACGGGTCTAGTTGTAGAAATACCATAGACGAGAGTCCGACGTGTTATGCCATCACACCAACAGCAGAACGGTTATCCAAATAACAAGGAAGTGTACAACACTTGCGTTACAGTCCTGGAGCTCTATATCTAAATAATATCATATAATACATAGATATCTATATCAAATAATACATATTATCACGGCCAAAAGCTGTGTGCACGTCCAGACGATATAATGAATCACAAAGGACTTCGTTGGGTTCTCCGACGTCTCTGGTTCTTCCACTTCCACATCAATCTGTAGTAGACAGAACCGCGCGCTGCCTGCTGCCTGCTGCCGGCGCAAGGCACCACCGCCCGGCTGCCCGCTGCCGGGCGGTGGTGCTTCGCGGCGGTGGTGCCTCGCGCCGCGGCAACCGGTGGCAGGCAGCATGTCGCAGTTCATGTACTTCGATGTCGTTCTGCCATTGCATTCAAAATTCTGTAACTAGCCTGTTACTACGAACTAAGCAACTACCATACACGTATTAGCATTTAGCACTAGCTCAATCACGACTCCTTCAGAATTCTTGTGGGTGGTTACGAACCAACCAAGTGGGCAGGGCCATGAATAATAGTTTGACAACGCTACGTCACAGTGTCACCTTATCCAGATTGGCTAATTTCTTCTGCCTTTTTCCTTTCATTGCCTATTGCATTCAGCAGACAAACTGCATAGATTTCAAACTTACCACAGCTCACAAACTTATTCAGACCTATGTTATTTAACAAACAACAGGAAAAATGTGATTTTAATGGCATGGGCTCTTTAACATCCGGTTTCTACAACATTCCCATGGCTGAAGAGGACAAAAAATACACCGCCTACACCACACCGCTAGGCCTGCATGAGTATAATAGGATGCGCAATAGTCCGGCCTCATTTATGGGCATGATGCTGAGTATATTTGGGGATTTGAACTTCAGCAGCCTGTTATGCTATTTAGACGATTTGCTCGTCTTTGCATCGACTGAAGAGGAGGCCCTACGGAGACTGGAGGTCGTGTTCCAGCGCCTGCGAGAGAACAACCTGAAGTTGAGTCCTAAGAAGTGTCATCTGATGCGATCGTCTGTCAAGTTTCTGGGTCACATCATAGATGGAAACGGGGTGGCTGTGGATCCTGCAAAGGTGGATGTCATATCCAGTATGTCGAGGTCTGATCTCATGGAGGATGACGGATGTACACCTTCAGTGCGGAGGATCAAATCCTTTTTGGGCATGGTTTTCTTCTAGCCCCCTTGCTGGACGGCGCCAAGAACTTCGCCCCGGTCCCGACCACGCGGCATGGCGTCCCTGCTTCGCGGGTGCCTCCGGAGCTGCAGTCAGCGGGTTACGTTTTCATCCGCCACGACGGCCACAGGGCTCCGCTACGACCTCCCTATGACGGACCCTTCTGTGTCATCGAGGCAGGAGCCAAGAGCTTCATGGTTGACATGGGGGGTAAGCCTGAGTGTTTGTCTGTTGATTGCCTCAAACTGGCTCACTTGGACCTTGAACTGCCCCCAGACTTGGCTCTGCCACCGCGCAGGGGCCGTCCCCCCGTCCTAGCCCCCCTGCCACGCCGTGGCCCTCCCCCCCTCCAACCCCTACAAGCCCCCACAGCTTGCGGCCCTCCGGTTCTCGCTGCCCCCAGCCCCGCCCAACAAGAGGATGTGATGGACGATGTCACGCCTCCTCCCGCACCTCCGGACTTTGCCTACAGTCGTAGGGGCCGGGCCATACGCCCTCCTTGCCGCAGGGATTTTGAATATTGAGGTGACCACTGGGGGGGCTGGTGTAGTGACTACATTATGGTTTCGTGTTCCCCTCTTACTGGGAGTGATCGAGTGGGAGGGAACTGGCTGTGAGTCACGGGGGTCTAGGGGGACGGTTTATGCGGTTGCATGAGTTGTTCTAGCCATGCACTGTGAGTGATTGTTCTGCTCTGTTTTTTGGATTAAAACGGTTATTATTATTATTATTATGTCCTCCTTTTCCTCCGGCACTACAATGTCGTAATTACGAGATAATATCTCGTAATCACGAGATCTTTTCTCGTAATTTCGAGATCCTGATGTCGTAATTACGAGATCTTTTCTCATAATTACGAGATCCTGATGTCGTAATTACAAGATCTTTTCTCGTAATTAGGAGATATTTTCTCCTAATTATGAGATCCTGGTTTGCTAACGGCTATATACGGTGTGAAACCTTTTTTTTTTTGTGAATGCTCAGCGCCACCGTACAATAGAAAAATACGTTCTTAAAATAACCTGATACTGAGTTTATATAGCAGTTTGCGTGGATTTGTGATGGGTCTTCCTAACCAACTTAAACAAACAAGGCAATGCAAAAAAAGTTACAATGCTTTAATTGATCCTATTTAAATCCAAATTAATTTGGAATTTTGTCAAAATCTCACAATGTTCACTACAGAACAACGTATGGCGCAAAAAGTGTAAAAAGGCTAACACTATGCTCACTTCTTTCTCTTTATCGGCTTTTCAATCAGGCTTAATGCTGCCTCAGCTACATATACTATATACTGCATGTATTGTAAGCTAATGTGCATCTAGTGGCCCTCTGGACCACATATTTATCCTCATTATCACAGCATATGATCAAATGGAGCTGAGCATATTTGATTACGTTAATCATCCATACTAATAGTATTCTTTTAACATGCTAAATAGGGTTAGACTCTATGTGTTGTGTGTTGTTGTTTGTTTTTGTTAATTCCTGCCAATTTATACGGCTGGGTTGGCCTAAACCACATACAGTACCGATTACTTTTAGGAACCATCACGTTGCTGCTCTATTTGAATCTGCTTTTAGACATTGTCTGTGCACAATGTACCGATTGTTTTACGCTTAGTGCTAAATCTTAAGAGCTTGGCATGGCATCGACTCAAATAGATGATTCATATTGTGAATCCAATTATAGCCATTTGGGCTCATGTCCCTCATTTGACTAAAAGTAGAATAACGTTTTCTGTGCTTCAGGATCATTCTGTCTGCCTACGCTGGCCCTCAGAGGCCGACTATAGACGGATGGAGGATTTCTAAGGACAGGATAGAATATGCTACGATCAATAGACTTGCCTTAACTTAATAGCCACATTTTTACATTGACCACCTGGGCTGGGAGAATTTAATAATAGCATCCGAGGCAAAAGTCTAAGTACAATATGAGGTGAATGAACCGAGAGCAAAAGAGAAAGGGGCACTAAGTAGGGGAATGGTTTGGAGGAAGGGAGGGAACACGAGAGGAGAAGGTAGGAGGAGTGACTGGTGAATTCTCCACTGAGTTCTATAATTACTTCATGCCATTAGTGTGTGAGTGGCTGTCTATAATTAACTATCTATTGGGATTAGGACGGGCGCTGGAAGTCGCCCGAAGAGGAAGGAGATGCAGACAGAGAAAAACAGAAAGCGGGAGAGAGCAGGAGGGAGAGAAAGTGGGATGGAGATAAAGCAGGGGAGACGGGATAAAGAGCAACACGGATGGAGAGGAAGGCGACGAGAGGGGGGAGATAAATCGACACGCTGCAGATGGAAGCTCCCCATTAGAGAGCAGTACAAACACGCCGGAGAACAAATTGACCAGACGGGTGAGAGACCGGGAAACACGGTGAGAGAGTGTTACAAAAAAAAGCGATAAAGACAGACAGAGAGCCACCCTCTAATTTCCTATAGGTAATTTAATGGTATAAAAATGCATACCGGTCATCTAACTGCGGATCACTGTGACAACGGTTCTCTGCTACAGCCGTGCTGTCTATGAAATACATCAGAGGTTGTGCATCCTACGATACCTGTTGACCTATTTCAAGCCAGTAAAAAATAAATGCAATTGAAAATACCAAGCATCAGCCATTAGTAACAGGTAATGGGCAAGCAGAGACTGAAAGAGGCCCGGTGTGGCTTAAAAAAACAAAGATATATATATATATATAAGCACTTTAGTTTCTAATGACCTGTTAACACATGCCACACAGAATCATTCATTTTTTATTTTCCATCTGTTTTCGGAGAATAACGCTTAATAGTTTTCATATTCTGAAAATAAGCACATATATATATCAATAAATGTATATATATATATATATAAATGTATATATATATATATATACATAAGCAATTTAGTTTCTAATGACCTGTTAACACATTCATTATTTTTTTATTTCCCATCTCAGTTTCCTGAGAATAATACTTTTATTATATTCTCAAATAAGCACATATATATATACATAATAAAATACAAAATAGCACACAATATATTTCTAAAGGTAGCCACAGCTACAGGCACAGACAGACATGGGGCAAATGGCAGAGGAAAGGACACATAGTGCATTAGTGTGTGTGTCGAGGTGTGACTGGCCTGCTCTACTTGACTAATGAGCTGGTGTTAACTTGGAGAGCCAGAGCTCATTCGGGCTTCGCTTGACCCCCATGCTACCGCTAACGTCCACTGACAGTTACAGGAACACTGTCCACTGCCACCTCCCACCATGCTAGTCATTAACTCACTTGAACTTTATGTTGTCAGAATTCTGGGTTTGGAATATTATGGATATGTTTAGAAAGGGGTGAACATAAATGTGTCCGTACATACATGCATGCGTGCATGCATACAGTACACACTACATAGATACATACATACATAGCATACATACATACATGCATACGTACATACGTACGTACAAACATTCATGAATACATACATACAAATATGCATACATACGTGTGTACATACATACATACTGTACATGCATCCATACATACATATATAAATTAATCTATAAATATATTCATGAATACAAACATACATGAATGCATACATACATACATACATACATACATACATACATACATACATACATACATACATACATACATACATACACGCATACATATATACAAAAAATGCACACATATGTACATTTCGCACATGCATATATTCATACATGCATACTTCCATACATACACAGTACACACATACATACATACATACATACATACATACATACATACATACATACATACATACATACATACATACATACATACATACATACATACATACATACATACATACATACATACATACATACATACATACAGTATGTACGGTACTTCCATACAGAGATACAACCAAACACAAACAAACACAAACACAAAGGCACAAACACACACAAACTAAAACACAAAGCGCGTGTATCCGACGGGTCCCAGTTGGGATGCAGGGCTCATCAGAAGACGGGCCGGGGCCCTCCACTTGTGCCCCATTAACGGCTCTCCCAGGCCAGGCCGACACACAGCATTCCAGCAAGCAGCCAGTGGTGATATTAAGGTCACAGCGGATGAAATGCCAGCGCAATAAAAGTGGAAAACAAATAATAATAAAGAGAGACAGGTAATGGAAGTAGGCCGGAACAAGATGATCCTAGCCAGACAAGGTCAGCACCACACAGATGAGAGGAAGCAAATGCAACAGCGTGACACAGACATAGAGGTCCGGCCGGGCCCAGACGGACGGGCTAGGGTGATTGATCGACAGATGGACAGACAGAGAGACGCAGGAAGAAAGACATAAAGTGAGACATATTGGACGGACAGATATGCACTGTAGGTTTCCCCCCCCCTCCCCCCATGATAAACTGTGTCATAAAGTTTCCTGTATGGATTCTGTCTGTCTGAGGTTCATATAGCATGAAATACCGGTTACCAAGAGGGACAGGAGTAGCAGAGTGGGGCAAAAAAACAAGTACATAAAAATAAACCTCAGTTATATATATATATATATATATATATATATATATATATATGTGTGAATTATATGAATTGAATAAATTGGATGGAGTTAGTAAACAAATACTGCACCACTTAGGATAAAAGATTAACAGAATGATTTATTATACAAATAAGATAATACATTACTTTTGGGAAATTAAGGTAAATCTGTAATGAATGAATGAGACAATACGGATATATACAGATGCTAATAGATAGATAAATGGCTAGAATGGGAAAAACATTTGAACAAAGCGTGTCTCAACAGCAGACAAGCATATTTATAGATATATTCCGCTTACAGTCGTACCAAACCAAAACTATCCTTCCACTCTTCAACTGATTCCAATCATTCAATCTTCGTTCTTTCTCCATGTATATATATATAAATATATATATTCATAGTTCTTTCCATCCCTCCCTCTTTCATCTCCACCTTCCTCTCGATTGAGATACACAACTGCTTATGCATATTTATTCATAACCAGCCTGCCAATCAAAGCGCTGCCATGCAAAGTTCAGTGGCAGTGAAATACCGCTAATATCCCAACATCTCGAGACAGCATTTGCATAAAGCCAAAAATAAGCTTTGGTGTCAACACCTGCCTGCACAGAGATAACCTACTCCATTTGGAAGATGGCATTTCTTGTATGTTGGAATTTGATGAGGACGTTTTGAGAGAATATTATATATACATATATATTATTAGCAAAAATATCAAATACCATTTATAATATGTTGGTCCACATGCGTTTTGACTGATGCATATCTGTACAAAGAGTTCATTAAATGTACTTCATGTCGCTGGTCATCCTCTCATCCTAGATTGCAATCTTATCTAACTGATGGAGAAAGCCTCCTACCCCAGTTTCGACTGACATGACAAGATGCATGCATTATGGATTATGGACACCCTGTGTATACAAATGCTCTCTTTTCTTACTTCTAGCAAAAATTAACCAAGGCATGCATGGCATCATATAAGCGTACATAATGTGTATACCTATGCATACATACATGCACTTATATAAATCCACACGTGTGTGTGTCTGCATATATATGTCAGCCCTGTACATGTAGGTCCGCAACGCACTGGGATCCCTCACGCTGTTGGCATGGTCACGGTGTGTCAGAGTCCAGCGTTTGATCATTCTCCCCTTCCCCAGTAATAAGCTGGTGACAGATCAGGGGGTGAGCTCTGACGGCTTCCCACGGCCCCTGCTGCTAGCGGCTAGCTGCTACTGCTGCCTGACGATTCCTCCCGAGCTAAGGCTGTCACTGACCATCTTACCCCCCCCCCCCCCCCCGTCCCACCATGCCCCCTCCCCCGTCCCCCGTCCCGTCCCCCCGCCATGGTGCTCCATCAGACCTG
>NC_079427.1:17442439-17449939 GCF_026213295.1 Gadus chalcogrammus
ACATGTATATGTTGTTGTTTGTGTAGGTGTGTGCTCTGATCTATTTGTTCCTCTACGCGTGTCACTGTCTGTGTGTGTTTCTGTGTGTGTATGTGTGTGAGTATGGGGTTTGTATTGAGGCTGATAATTGCAGTTATGATTGACAGATATAATAAAAATGAATTGCAACGGCAACCGCTGGCGTTCTGCTGCCCTCAACTATACAAACCAGACATGACACGCAAAAAAGTCTGTAGCCTCTTAAACCTGATTTGATTGTTATTTTTCTATACAGCTTCTTTTAATTTAGCTGGAATATAAATGTGATATAAGAGAAGTGCTACCACTCGGAAAAAACGTCTCCTTAAACTGGTTCAGGGAACACACCTTTTTCTTATCAAATTATGTATGCCATGCATTTAGTAGACACAACACAGACCATTGGTAACCAAAATTATACCTCAATACAGGTACTAGCTAATGGCCAGTATACAGTAGACGGGATGCGGTATCTAACTTGGAATCTCAATTTCTCCACTAAAATGGAGGATTTGTTATTCACCAGTAGGCTGTGAAATCTCCTGATGAGCTTGACTGGTGCTACAGCTGCATCATTATCTTACCTTCTCACTAGAATTGAGCCGAATGTGGCACTCCGCTGTCAAAAAGTTTTCTGTTTAGTTTCATAGTTATTTTGCGTGAAAGAAAATAAAATGAATAATTTTGAAATCATTTAAAAAACCCACTATCACACCTGGCTTGCATATCCGCATTCGACTCCTAGATAGTTTAATCACCTGCTATTACCATTATGGTTTGGCTTAATAATACCTGATTGTGTCTAGATTATTAAAATACACTCATTTCAGGCCACGCAGGTAAGGAAGGTAGGTAGATAGGCAGGTGGGTCGTCCAATTATCTCATTCAGGCCCAATGAATGATTGGATAGGCTTATTACAGGCCTTTAACTTTTTGTCTGAATTTCTTTTTTCTTATTGATGTCGGAAAGTAAAGAGAATTTCAACCAATATGGCACAAAAAGCTTGTAAAATAACCCTAGCCTTGCTTGAATTCAAGATACCTGCTTGACCAGATATGAACCGCTTTCACCATAACATTTTCACAGTGTTGGTAGTATTTTCCAAACACTAATTTTCCGTCTCCCTCAATCCGATCTCGGAGAAGACTTCATGGATGATGCGACAACTTCATAGATGATGCGACAACACAAAATGCTTCAGGCACAGCCCGTTTTGACTTGTCTCAAGCTGGTGTTACAAAAAATATGAATCCAGTTCTAGTGATCTTTTGGTAAATGGTTCCGATCATTTCTGTAAACCGTAATCATCACAACACAGGTTTTGAGGATAACTTCAACACACGTTGAAGTTATTATGGCCACCCCCATGGGTTTGAGATTGAACTGGAATGGCCCTTTCCCATGAGGCCTAGTTCTTCCTATGGATTCTGTTAATGTTCCTCGGATTCCCCCCAGGGGGCAGATTACAGTGGGTCTTGGCACAGTGAGTTCCTATGTGTTTCTGTTATTGAAGATAACAGTATAGCAGTGACTTTAATTGCTATATAATGATATATCACTAATGATTTAAGCTTATGCGGGAAGGAAGAGGACGACCACCCTGGGAGCCTTGCTTTCCCCATTTCCCCATGAATAATCCTCATACGGTCAGAGAAAGTTTTCATATATTGAGTTCGACGAACTTGGGAGCAATTGGATTGGAGAACATGACTACATAAGAAAAGCAGATGCACCTTTTGTTTTGAATAATGCATCATGCATGGATTTTCCTGCGTGTGTTTGTATGCATGCATCAGCGCCCTTTCCATATGCATCTAACTCCAGCTACGTTGGCCTGCATGGCTTCTATTGAACAGGGAATGTTATATTTGAACCATGACCTCACAGTGGCTGATGCCACCTTGAGTGCTCCATAACCAGGAAGAGCAATAAAAAGCTGCGTGGGAAAGGAATGAAAAAAGCCACCGTACATTACATTGCACTCCCCTCGTGCGTATTATGTCATCGTCTGTCAATCAATCAGATTGGCTCCCCATTTTTGTATTGCATGCATTGAATATATATGACTGTAAAATGTTGTGGTGGTTTATTCCTCCTGGTGCCAATCCATATAAAAACACTGCAATCATTCATGAATTCACACACACGTATTCAGGCACATACAAGCCCTAAAGCAAACAACCAAACAACTACATTATTTTACCACAGGAATGTGGTAAAATAAAAATAGTCTCACAATATAGCGGGTTAATACAATGTTATCTAACTGATCTCAAATTTAAGCACAATTAGCTCCCACATTCCTCAAAATACTCTCATTCGGTACTCCCTGTAAGTGACCTTTAACTTGTTAGGATCACAACAAAACGTGTGTGCTGTTAAGTGTCCTGTTTGTTCATATTACCTTTGTATATCTGTGTGTACCCAAGAGTACATGGGTTCGCTTGGGAACTTCCAAACAAAACACAAATGACAAAAGAAAAAAAATTGAAGATGGAACGTGGAAATCCAATGTGCATATATAGTGTCCATTTATTGCTGGAAACGGTTTTACAATTTAGTTTGGCGGTACGGTTCAACTCTTTTGTTGTGTTCGCTGCTGTAGGATTAAAGCATGACAGACAGATGACAGTCAGAAAAAGAATAGCAACAGCATATCAACATTTGACCACAGGGAGCACTATACAATCCCCCAAGGGGTACATATCTCAACCCATTGCATAGGTTACTTACATTCAATCCAGAGAAGAGATCTAAAGCAGGAGGAGGCTGGGTCGGTGATGGGTGGAAGTCAGCTCAGAAGACTTAACTTTGTAGAGTATTTTGTTTCAGATGGAAGGTCTTTAATTGACTGCCTATCAGTGTACTTGCGTTTGATCAGCTGACCACGTTAGCGGTCAGCTGATAGGAGGCACATGACTAGAGCATCCCGTAAAACGGGCTACGCCTATTTCTTGTAAGTGGCCTTGGAATGAATTTGAATGAGTGGAGTGTAAAAATAGATAACACATCATTGTGTATCTTTGCTAAAAAAATCTCTTCAGCTTGGAAAGAAAAGCCGGGTGGTTGCCCTAGGGATATGGGTTGTTCACTCCTTGCTTGTGTTGTAAATATATATGAGGCGCTCGCTGCATACACTGAGTGGATATTTGGATGTGCACACACTCTTGTTTTCTGATATGATAGTTGATGGGCATTTGTGTAAATTAGTTGTATTAATTTACCTATTTATATTCTCTTTGACTTTTGTATTTTTTTTTTTCATTTCAAACGTCTAGAAAACTATCAACTACGGAAGAGGATTAGGGCCACACATGTAAAAAAAAATTAAGTTCTGACTTTATTCTCAGAATTCTGAGAAAAAAGTCAGAATTCTGACTTTAATCTCAGAATTCTGAGAATAAAGTCAGAATTCTGACATTAATCTCAGAATTCTGACATTAATCTCAGAATTCTGAGATAAAAAGTCAGAATTCTGACATTAATCTCAGAATTCAGAGAAAAAAAGTCAGAATTCTGACTTTAATCTCAGAATTTCTGACTTTTTTCTCAGAATTCTGAGATTAAAGTCCAGAATTCTGACATTAATCTCAGAATTCTGAGAAAAAAGTCAGAATTCTGACTTTAAAGTCAGAACTACGGGTATCTGTAAGGACCAACCTCCGTGGGAGAGACACTTTGCTTTATGCAGTAGGAGGAAACCTATGGAAAGCCAAGAAGGCCACAATCCGGCCCCTAGAATGGCGCGGTTAAAGTGCAAGAATTCCGTACGGAATCCGTACGGAACTAATAGCCGCGGCTATTAGTCATATTGAGATGGCAGTGTGCGAAATACCCGTCAATATTCGGGGATGCCCTCATCCCCAGATTGTTCTCGATATGCAGTAGCCAGCTAGGCCCATAACATTACAATATTTCATGGATGCAAGCAAGCAAGACAATCAATCTATATCTGTAGCCTACATGACAACACACACACACACACACACACACACACAGACACACACACGCACACACGTTAAACACACTGGTAAAGCAATAGGAGCCTGCATTGGCTAAAGTTGTTGGGATGCAAGTTATTTTTATAACAGGGAGGGGCAAAGTTGTGCATTACAATGCAAACACGACCATAATTGGCACCGTTCTTGCGCACTCAGAAGACATGAACTGATTAATGCCAGGTATATAGCATATCGGAGACGGGCACACAATCAGTGCATTTGCAAATGAGAGCCTGCAGTATGACCGATCGCTAATACGATCAGACAGATAGCCAACATCATTGATCACATATAAGCCCACAACAAGCCCAACATCACCACGGCAGGTGCGCTCTCTCTCGCACATTCACACAATCACTCCAACTTCTCCAACTCCAAGGCAAAGCTGTTTCACTAAGACCACAAACAACCACAACTAACCAGCCTACATATCCACAACAATGCACAACAATCAGTTCTATACATTGCGTCTATCTTCTGTTCGCGCACATGGCTAATTTGCATACTTGCACAGGACTGTCGGCTCCGCTTGTCAAAAAATAGAACGTATTTGTGAATAAATGCTTTGAATTCTGAATACTGGACCTTGGTGAGCCCTCCCTGTTATAAATAACGTGCATCCCAACAACTTTAGCCAATGCAGGCTCCTGCTTTACCAGTGTGTTTAACGTGTGTGCGTGTGTGTGTGTGTGTGTGTGTTGTCATGTAGGCTATAGATATAGATTGATTGTCTTGGCTTGCTTGCATCCATGAAATATTGTAATGTTATGGCCTAGCTGGCTACTGCATATCGAGAACAATCTGGGATGAGGCATCCCCGAATATTGACGGGTATTTCGCACCACTGCCATCTCAATTATAGCCTAACATATACAAATATATCACTGTACTAAACACAAATGTATTTTCCACTAGCTAGTGGTGGTCATTACATTGTAGTGAAACTAGTAAAGACAACACAGCTTTATGTTACGGCGAAACATGGAGGCACTGCAGCTCTAGTCTCGACAATGCGTTACTTTAGTCTGGTATTTCTCATCACTGATGGTTAGACAGCCTTCAAACTTAGTGGTCAAGCAAAGAAGAGGGAGGGCTCTTTCTGCATACCTAATAGCCGGAGAGAATAACTAATAGCCGGAGTGAATAACTATAGCCGGAGTGAATGACTAATAGCCGCGGCTATTAGACATTCAAAACCGTACGGAATCCGTACGGAATTCTTGCCAAACCGCACGGAATCCGTGCGGTTTTTGCACTTTTACCGGCTTTCCATAGGTTTCCTCCTACTGCATAAAGCAAAGTGTCTCTCCCACGGAGGTTGGTCCTTACAGATACCCGTTAGTTCTGACTTTAAAGTCAGAATTCTGACCTTTTTTCTCAGAATTCTGAGATTAAAGTCAGAATTCTGAGATTAATGTCAGAATTCTGACTTTTTTTTCAGAATTCTGAGATTAATGTCAGAATTCTGACTTTAATCTCAGAATTCTGAGATTAATGTCAGAATTCTGAGAATAAAGTCAGAATTTAATTTTTTTTTACATGTGTGGCCCTAATCCTCTTCCGTAATCAACAGTACATCAATTAATGTTAAAAATATTTATCCTAGCAATAATACAAGTAGGTACTCCCACTATTGGTATAAATCCAAGAGGATTACAGTCCAACAATCATGAGCTCCAAAGAGACTCTCTGAGGCATACAAGCCACTTTGTGTTAACCTCTTGACACAAAAGTCACATGTTCTCAGCGCTCAGTGAAGCACCCATTGGGCACATTATTACTGTTACTCCATTGACCAAAATTAAAAAACATAAACCTGTAATATACTAAAAAAGAATATGCAATAAATACAATTAAATCATGGTTATCATGGTTCAGTCGTTCCAACCACACGTTTAAATGTTCTTCTGTTCAAAGTAATACTAATCTACAATTAATCATGTGAAACTCATATATATTTAGATTTTAGAAAGAACAAGACAGAATAAGCAGTTTCCATTGAATCCTTGTAGCATAATAGAGGACTGGTTATCTTTATGGATGAACAAAAGACTTGTTCAAGGGTTTTGAATAAAGCTATGCAAGCATGGTAGTATATGCAGCCTTGCTTTGTTAAAGGGGGGATATTATGCTACCGTGTGAGTGTGCGATGGCCGCAAGGCCTTGCTCATGATTTTTCCTATCTCCCAATTAGGACTGGTGTGCCTGTCTCCCATTAGGACTGACGAAGAGGGGCGGAGTGGCCTTGTTTGTGGCCTATGTGGTGCGCCCGGTTCCTCCAAGCCAGCCCCCTTCCTCTTTGGCACCTCCACCAGCTTGCCACACTGCAACAGTTGTTTGATCTCTTTTCGTTATGGGTTATCAAATAAACCTTGATCATTGTTAAAATTAAATCACGCCTCCGTCCTCCCTTATTGTCTGGTTACCCTAGGCCATGACAGAGTGTGATTAGCAATAAGCTGTTTGAAAATCTGCCTTTTCCTATGTTTTAGTGACATCACAATTGGGCGTGTCCACCTAGATCGGTGCTGGATAGATCAGTCTACCAGCCTACCCAGTGGACTGTAGCAAATGTTGCTTATCTATCCAGCATACATCTAGGTGGACGCTTCTGATGTCACAATAACACAGGAGAAGGCAGATTTTCAAATGGCTTGTAATGGCTAATCACACTCACACCTTGCGGCATAATATCACCCCTTTAACAAGGTTAGAAGAAGTGGATTCTACATTATTCTGGATGTGTATGTTTTAGGGCTGTCCCTAGAAAATACGTTTTTTAGTCACCCAAAAGCAATTCATCCCGACTTTTATCAATTAGTCAAAGCAATTGATCCAGAGTATTATTGGACTATTAGTGATTATTCTGTTTTTAATATTCAAGAACTTTAATGAGTCAAGTGTGATGTCAAATCACAACCATTGATTAGATTCCAGATAGAATAGTGGATGGAAGAAACATTAAAAACTGGTTAAATACAAGGTCCAAATCTCAAAAAGTAGCTCTTCTTCTTTTATAGGTGATTTTTCTTGCTGAGTAAAACAATTCTACGATAATTCAACCAATTTACACGTATCAAAATTTAATTTAGTACAGTCTATGTGCCTTGCAACAACACCAGAGCTTTTTATTACATTTTCTACTTGCTTTTTCCTATTGCAGAGCTGGCAGGATATACTTCTAAACTGCGATTTTAACATTATATCCACTTGGGACATTTTGAAACCATCCGGTTTAACTGTGTTTAAGTTAGGCTATTGTTCAGGGCAGGGCCCTCTTTAATTTGTCTATTGTCTACTGAAAGGGGTGCTGTTGCCCGACGGCTTTACTTTGAAGCCTGTTCTCCAGGGTAGGTACGCTCCGCTAGACACACTGGGACTCATACCGACGATCGAGTCTTTAGTACCCCGTGTCAGATCACCGTAATTCGGTACGTGAATATCTGTTGAATATCTAATATCATTGCAAGTCTTTTTCA
>NC_079427.1:17462439-17467439 GCF_026213295.1 Gadus chalcogrammus
ATGTAGCATGTAATATGGCCAGGGAGGTATCACAGCGTGTACTGTTTGAACATAATGCGTACCTGGGTGCGTACGTGCTTGCGCACATGCACGTTTCATTGAATTCATGTAATAATTCATATCAAATCTTTTTCAAGGCCTTCCTCAGTGCGGACCTGGGCTTTCATGATGCTGGCACTTCAAGAATCGTCCTATGACATAATCGCATCAAGCTCAGCGAGGCCGTATCTCGAGTCCCGTCCCTGAAACGATCCCCCCCAAGCAGCTCTGCTGTGGGGCCGTTCCATGTGATATACTGCAGCCACATCGGGTTTATAGGGATACGATCCGCGTACACTCATGCTGTGTGTGTGTGCGCACATGTGACGCCCTGGGTGGTGGCAACAATAGAAGCATCGCCAGAACTGGAGCTTAACTACAGGACCTTGGACAGCAGCCGCTCACAAGCTGAGATGTATTTTTGGCGAGTGTGTGAGTGTGTGTGTGTGTGTGTGTGTGTGTGTGACGTGTGTGTGTGTGTCCGTGTGTGTGTGTGTGTGTGTGTGTGTGTGTGTGTGTGTGTGTGTGTGTGTGTGTGTGTGTGTGTGTGTGTGTGTGACTGTGTGTGTGTGTGTGTGTGTGTGTGTGTGTGTGAGTGTGGGGGGTAAGAGAAAGTCTATGGGTGTGTACATTTTCTCACACATAGATACATACGCACTCGTGTACTTTCTCTACAGTCGGCCATCTTCCATTGAAGATCCTTCAACAGTGAGAAACTGACCCTGTTGAAACACAGTCCATAGGGACACAAAGATGCGATGATACGCTCCATATCGTGTCCCTTTTCTCATCCATAATGCTTATCCACTTGCTTTGTTGCCTTGTTTCATGAGCTTTCTTTCACCTTTAGCTCCGTATCTCCCCTCTGCCATCGAACCGCCATCAGTGACCAATGGCCGCCCTCGCTCTTCCTGATCATTGTTTTCACGTCAGATACTCCAGCTGAATACAATGCAATTTCTCTATTGATTTTTCCTGTCCACTGATAATTTGAAAGCTGTTTTGATAAGCTTGACAAGTGTTGATGGTGTGTGTGTCTGTGAGTTTTTGTGTGTGTGTGTGGGTGCAATGACGTGCATGTGTGTGCCAACATGTGTGTATGTAAGAAAGAGAGCAACACAGAGCTAGCAGCGTGGACAAACATCAGTTTGTGACATTCATTGTGCACCCGAGCTCACATTTGTTTGGTCGCCTGCCATGGCTGTTTTTCATCATGTGCCTGTCACACTAGTGCAGGGATGGAGAACATTAGAGAGGACACAGAGTCCGAGCCAGATGAGCCATGGCGAAACAGAGTCTGGTTAGATATTAAACACATGCCTATCAGTTAGGGGCTTGAGGTTTGACGGGGATTACAGAAGGCCCGTTCTAGCTTGAACCTGACTCTGATCCCTTTCTCATTCCCTCTCCCTCCCTCTCTTTCCCTCTCTCTTCCTTCTTCTCTGTCCTTCCTTTTTTCCTTCTCTCTCTCTCTCTCTCTCTCTCTCTCTCTCTCTCTCTCTCTCTCTCTCTCTCTCTCTCTCTCTCTCTCTCTGTCTCTCTCTCTCCCTCCCCCCCTCCCTCTCTACCTCCCCCCTCCTTCTCGCTCTCCCTCCCTCCCTCTCTGTCTCTCTCTCTCTCTCTCCCTGCACATTTCAGGGTGTTATTTTAGCCAGAACCAGAGCACCGTGTCCACCGGTGGTTGAGGTACAGAGGGAGACAGGCCGCTCCAGTTTAACACCCAGGCTGTGTACCTGGTGACAGTACAGTACAGTAAGGAACGGGCAGCGGAGGGATTCAAGATGACAGAGAAGGAGGAGAGAGAGGTTCAGAGGCCGCGGGGAGATCCATTTGAATTATGCAGCGCTGGAGGCAGACACTTGAGAAACACCGCTTGTTGACAATCATTTTCCCCCATTTATTTATTTTATTTCCTCCCATTTTTATTATTTTTCACTGCTCATGCAATTACGTTTGATTGCACCTCCTCTTCCCCCCCTCCCCCCCCCCCCCCCCCCCCCCCCCCCTCCACACTTCCACCCCACCTAGAGAACTATTTTTAACGGTGGTACCGTGAGGTGTCAGAACGCGGTGATTTCCCCCCGGGGGGGAGAAGATCTGTGAGAGCGCAGGTAGACAGAGAGATAGATGGAGTGACTGTTGTCATGGAAAGCAGATGCAAGTGACTGGAAGGGCAATGGCTTTATAGGTGGATAGAAAATCCCTTCTACAGTGATTTTGAAGGGAGAGGACTGCTGGGGAAAAGGTCTGGATAGAATTTTGAAGATTCAAAATGGTTAACCAGTGAAGCAGTATTATTTGATTCTGTATGCTCAACAGGATATGACACACTGAGTTACACTGTTTACGATGGCCATCCATCGTAAACAGTGTAACTCCAAGAAGACTGACTAAATAACATCCCACCTAACACAAAAAAATTACGAAAAATGTAGCACGATCTGCCGAGGACTCTGAGGTCTTGGGCCTAGGACCCTGAGGTCTTTGACCTAGGACCCTGAGGTCTTTGACCTAGGACCCTGAGGTCTTTGACCTAGAACCCTGAGGTCTTTGACCTAGGACCCTGAGGTCTTTGACCTAGGACCCTGAGGTCTTTGACCTAGAACCCTGAGGTCTTTGACCTAGGACCCTGAGGTCTTTGACCTAGGACCCTGAGGTCTTTGACCTAGGACCCTGAGGTCTTTGACCTAGGACCCTGAGGTCTTTGACCTAGAACCCTGAGGTCTTTGACCTAGGACCCTGAGGTCTTTGACCTAGGACCCTGAGGTCTTTGACCTAGGACCCTGAGGTCTTTGACCTAGAACCCTGAGGTCTTTGACGTAGGACCCTGAGGTCTTTGACCTAGGACCCTGAGGTCTTTGACCTAGGACCCTGAGGTCTTTGACCTAGGACCCTGAGGTCTTTGACCTAGGACCCTGTGGTCTTTTTCAGTGTATGTTGTACTGGCACCCTGAGCTGCTTCTAAAACAACAAAAAGTGGAAGCTGGTTTTATGTTATTGCTACATCTGCTATATTTGAATCAATTGCTGAATATTAATTAAATGATGACATGCTGTTTTACATGCTGTGCCATAACTTATTTGTACAATGCACTCAAACCATTTGTTTGGTTCTCCTCTTATTCCTGATTTGTAGTTGTTAGTTGCTTACTTCTAATATGCTGCGAAGTCTTCGCCTGATGTCTGTGGATCTTAACCGTAGGGACAATATTCAAGTCACTGCCATATGGCTTTTCCAGGTAATTTTACCCCCATTAAGCCCTGTTGTTAGCTTTGTCTTTACATTGTTGCGCCTTTCCTGTGTGGAATTTAGATCAGGGGAGTCTTATTGTTTTGGGGGCAATATATAAAAAATATATACTGTATTCATATATTATCTTTTTGTGCAGTTGGCAAAAACAGGGCAGAACATTTCAGTGACAAGTGCACATAAAACATAATCAGAGTAGGCCTACAAAACCCAGAACATATAGCTCCGAAAATAACTTTGTGGTTGCTAGATGGCCCACTAGGCAACTAGGCCCCTAACATATCAGAAGAAGTTAAAATAAACAGCTCACTGCCCTTTCAATATGTCCCTTCCAAAGAGTGGACACAAATCACATACTTTTTCAAGATGTTTGGAAGAATACATATGCATTCACTGAAGTCAATTGAAACCAAACGTGCCAATTGGGCACACAGCAAGTTGCATTAAACTATAATAGAATATTTGCCACCATAAACAACAAAGTTACGGCAAACACAGCAATCAGATTCGTGAAGAATTTAATTTTTTCAAGAATATCAGAAGTGTTTTTCTTGCATTCTCAAATAAGTTAGACACTCCAGCTTTAGTAACGCGTCAGATCAATCTAATATAAATGCATTCATGAAAACTTTTTTTATGAATCTTACAAGGACAAGATCTCTCCCAAAGGTGTCTTCAGGTAAGAAGTTCCAAATGTAAAGGAAAAAGTCCTGCATAGCAGTTGGCGAGGACATTCTGTACAATTCTGGTGTACAAGATACTTTGGTCGGATAAAATACATTTTGTGATTTCATGAAATAGCCGAGATACAAACATCAAGCCTTGGTAATGCCTAACTTTGTATCCCCCTGCCCACCTTACATTTATTTTGTAACGTCTACATAGCAGGTAGGAAACCTGGTTCCCATAGTGTAGGAAAAGTGTCTTTCCCAAGGGCTTGTAAACCATTTGTATTGTAAATTCACAAAATCACATTTCAATGAAGGATATGGGACTTTGAAAGCCTGACAGACAAAGCGTATGTTGACGGTCTTGTCAGAATAGCAGTAGGCCAGTCAGAAGGAGCAAGGCAAGTATAAACTAAATACTGATTTATTTTGTCATTTCGAACAGCTCTAGTGTAATTGACAATGAACAAAATCAGAGAGGAGTACAAATAATGAAAGCCCTGTGTGTCACATTGGGTTGTCTTGAGAGAATCACACCACCATCAACTTGTTGCTTCCTCTCCTTTCCTTTCCTGACAATATCACTATTTGAGATTGCATAATTGTATACCAGTTAGTTAAATGTGCTTGTATAATAACAACTGACAATCTTTTACCAAGTTTTGTAAATTTTCTTTTCAAGAAATATATGTTTCGTTTAAAGTATTTTGCATGAGAAAACACTTTGATTGTATTCCTGTTCATTCTTCCTTTGGGAGCTCTGTTTGCAAAACTGAATTGGTGATACTAACTCACTAACTTACCGGCAAACAAAACATTTTAATTGACAGTCTGATTGTATGAAAGAACATAATATTTTGCAGAAGAACATGCCTGGTAATTTGTATGCTGGCATACAGCCAAATAAACACAGCTGCTCTTCGGTCACCATGACACCCAGGACATGGCCTTATTAAATTGAATTCACAATCAGTCATTTGCTCGAGTGGCACATGCTGTTTGCATGGAAAAATGTGAAGAAAAATGTTGAAATCATCCACGGA